>NW_027396712.1:0-42118 GCF_047715775.1 Aspergillus undulatus | reverse complement strand
ATTATTAAGCAGTTTTGTGGTGCGCGACCGAAAAAACGAGGCCTGGTCACCTGCAACCACGATTCATGATACCTTACGGAGCGTCTGAGGTTCCTGTCAAGAGCATGAATCGGATGCCCAAGAGCTGGTTCCTTGGTACGTCGTCATCTACCGACATTCACGATCAAGGAGTATATTTGATAGGTAGCAACGGTATTGCATCGGAGGATCAACCGACAAAGCGCATGATCTTGTTCACAGAAACGTAGGCTGCTCTGAAAGGGTGAGTCATGGCTGAAGAGATCCAAGAAGCTCGAAGAGGATCTGTCTACACACTCGAACATTGGCTGATGCAGCGCAGGTCGTCCATCTGAAGGGCTTGGAACAAGCCCAGATCCAGAGTCAAATCAGCAAGAACATTGAAGAGAAATTGGATGTGGCAAAGAAAGAGAGCAAAGCGATGGGCCGCTTGACAAAGTTCAATTCGTGGTATCTACGCTTGACACTAGCTGCTGGGGAATGAATTCCCCCCCAAACACAAGACAAATCCCTGGTGTATGCCTTCCTCATGGCGCTTGGGTTGTTGCTAGTCACCATGGATTATACGCAATCATGGTATACAAGGTGCTCGAAGAGGATTAAGAAACCCTTCACCTGCACCTTCAGAGCAACACAGAACGCTGGGGAACCGCCAGCCCTGAGGCCAACCCTGCGGCCAGCAATGCTGCTACCACTCCTAACAGGTCTGGCCACCCCCATTCACGGAGCGTGCGGTCTTGGCATGAAGAAGTGGAAGCGCCAGTCTGAGCACCGACAGAGTGGTCCGCTGCAGGGTCAACTGTTCAAAACGAGAAACCCAGCCAAAAGGTGCGGGACCAATTCTGCGTTTCGAATTTGTCGGTTGAAAGCTCTTCGATATCGCCACTCCTGGCGGTAGTCCCATCGGATGCCATAGAAACACCATGAGAGCAATGCCTGGGTTATTGACTTTTTGGATATCTTTGTTCCCTGTTTCCTTTCCTGTCCTTTCCGTTGTGCTTAGCTGTATTTTGCAGCGCTGTTTTCGATTGGGAGGATGATGCGTTGTTGTTCGATGATCGGAAGTGTTTTGAGGAGGTTTTGGATAGGATTAATTGCTGTGTACGGATATGGATTGTTTACCACTAATGTTTATTTGCTTTGCATAATATCCTTGGCCGCTGTTCGCCATTCTGAAGACGGGGTACGGATTGTGGAAGAAGTTGCTTGAGGGATGCTTCAAGATATTCTCCATCGTTACTTACTACCTAATCTTCCCAGCCCGCGTCCCTGGAGCACGTCCAACCATGCCCAAGCCAGCTTCACTGATCAACACAGGGATAGTCGGCTGTCTGCCATGACTTCTTGTGGGCCATAGGCGAGCCTTTCAAATCGCACGGGGCCGGGGACACTGTTTGAGCAATGAAGCTTCAGACGTCCGACCACGATCAACTTGCTGAGTATCCCACGCTACACGTTTCTCGCGCCCGCGTCCGACACTTCGAGTGGCTTCTAAACAGGCTGTCCACAACGATATCACTGGAGGGTCTGAAGGCCGGTCCGGTCGTCGATGTCCATATCCTCGATAATCATGGTTTGAGTCTGAGTTGAGCTCGCGGGATCCGACACCCACCAGCCGCCATCTCATGGAAGGCTTCGTTATGCAATCAAACTCCGAAGCTAGGCTGCGCGGAATTCCACGCATCATCCTAATGGAACTTGACCGACCGCTCCGTCGACAATTGAATACCACTGCCAGCAAAGTCTGCCAACCTCAAACTACACCTTTGAGATGCCAGACGGCGGCGGTACGACACCACCTATCCTGCGAAGCGCGGTGGACAGGGAACTGTTCTAGGTGGAACCCAGATACTCAAAGCTCCCAGATCGTGTGGCGGGAGTCCACAGAGGTCCAGCAAGTTGCGGGAATGGTAGATAGCGTGGTACCGATAGCGCCGTACTTGGAGAGGAGCGGTCCGCCTTCATGTCTTCTCTTGTCGCAGCAGTGGGAAGTTGATACCACCGCCACACCCCCGAAGCATAGTCGCCTGCAATGGAACGGAGTGAATGATTAGATTAATCAAATATCAAATCGAGCAGAGGGAGCACCCATGATCGCCGATAAGTACGCATCACAAGTCAGAAACTTTGCAGGGTATCGAATGAGACGAAACCGTCGCAGCACCAGAGAACCAGTCATTATCATCTCGTCATTATAATTCAAGGCGTGCAGCTTGCATGAGCATCCATTAGATCGACCACTCAATCATCCCCCGCCTCGAGACAAATATCCGCCATTTTATCAATTGCCCCCTCACGAACCTCAGACGTGATCCACCCTCGCTCAACCAACCTCTTCAAGGCATCCCCAACCCAATTCTGACAATTCCAATCGAGATCGAGTCGTCCATTCCGTATCGGCGTCCTCGTGACAGTCTCGCATATCGAGTCCTCGCCTATATCCGTGGGTATCTCTGTGACGGGGACGACCTTCGCCAGTATACCCACAGACCCGGGGTCCGTGTCGATGTTGTGGCTGAATCGAAAGAGACCGGGGCAGCCGACCACGTGCATTATGCTTCTGCTTCCCGAGGCGAAGTGGAAGTAGAGTGCTGTGTGGCGGTATTCGCTGTAGTCGAGGGGGTCGCCTTTGTAGATTAGGATGAAGAGTTTTTGGGGCATCGCGGGTTGTCTCTGGTGGGCTTGAGCTGGGGAGGGAGGGCGTCTCTTCTGGAACCTTTTCTGTGAGACTTTCAGGGTGGTGCACGTCGAAATAAGCGTCTCGAGGAGATGTTTTGAGATCGCTGGAGGATCGCGATCGGCGGGAAAGAAAAGCGGAAGAAGAGCGAGTTCCTCGCCCTGTGACAATGATGTCATCCCCGCACTGGCTCCCATAAATGTTTACTCTGTACTTCCTCTCTACCTACTCACGGTCCCCTCAATCCTCGTTCTCAATTCTCATATCCAACTTCAAGCCAGACTACAATTGCTTCAATGACCATGGCCTCGAAAACCCCATATCCCTTCACATTCCCCCCGCCTCCCCCAATGTCATCACCCCCAAACAGCCGCGGCCTGATCCCCTCTCCCCAGACATCCCGCCTCCGCACCCTATGGCAAACCGCACACGCCGACAAATCCAAAATCCTCGCGTTCCCATGCAGCTACGACGGCCTCTCCTCGCGACTAATCGAAGAAGCTGGATTCCCCATGCTCTTTCTCTTGGGGTTCGCGGTGTCCAGCTCGCACGGCCTTCCGGATACAGGGTACATCGCGATGGCAGAGATGTGTGAGAAGATCCAGGAGACGGCGCGGGTTACCAGTCTGCCGGTTATGGTTGATGGGGACACGGGGTATGGGAGTGCGATGAATGTCAAGCGGACCGTGGAGTGTTTTGTTGCTGCGGGGGCGGCGGGCGTTATGATTGAGGATCAGACTTGGCCGAAGCGTGAGATTTCCTTTATTGAAGTTATTGAAGTTGAGGAACAAGATTTTTGGCTAATGTGGGTATAGGATGCGGACATACGAAAGGCAAATCGGTTGTGTCGCGCGGCGAGGCGTACGCCAGGATCCAAGCGGCTTGTGACGCGCGCGATGGAGGACGCGATATATTCATACTTGCTCGGACGGACGCATTGATACACGGGTGGGACGAGGCTATGGTGCGGGCGCACGAGTTTAAACGAATAGGAGCCGACGCGGTATTCGTCGAAGCCCTGCCTGATAGAGCCGCTATGAAGCGGTGCATCGAGGAACTGGATATGCCGATGCTGGCGAACATTATTGAAGGCGGGATGACCGAGAATCTTTCAGCAAAGGATCTAGCTGAGTTGGGATTCGCGGCTGTCGCGTATCCTTGGACCCTTGTTGCGGCGAAGTTGAAGGCTATTCGGGATGCTTTGGAGGGGCTGAAGAGGAGTATGGTTGACGGGACATCGCCGCCGATGATTTTGGGATACGACGAGATGTGTGAGGGGGTCGGGTTTAAGAAGTATTGGGTGAGTTTGTCAACCTAAGTTCGGAAGATTGAGCTGACTGGAAAGGACCGGGAAACACGGTACGAGTATGATGATCAGGGATTGCTCAACACAGGGAAATAGAGTGAACATCGATGCTCCACTTTCACTGCTTACAGATCAACCAGTCTATGCCAAATATGTTCTGTCTGCTCTAGCAAAAATCTATGGCCAAGGTGGGCGACGGCCGTCGCAGTCAAGCCTTTACAGTGGCCGATATAGCTCGATCATAATGAATAATCAGGCACCCAAGCAGACGAGGCTCCGGGAGTACAAAACATCAATAAAAAAGGGGCAAGGCTGATGAGCGGATGTTGATGGGATGAATCTACTTAACCCTTTCTCAAAGGGAGAGGATGAGATAGTACCCAATCAACCGCGTTTCAGGCCGCTGCAGCTCCCACGAACACTTCCACTACGCACGCATTCCTCCTGCTTAGGTTCTGCGAATTTATATCAGCTTCTGCTGTCGAGGTCACTGGCACCAGCTGAGGCGCAGCGTCACGAATGACGAACCGGGCGCAGCCGGGAGCATCGAAAACCTCGTATTCCTCGTGCATGACTTCCCAACAGGTACATACTCGTCACTGGGTCAGCGAAGTGATGACTAGACGGATGGTTTATGCTGCAGTCTCCTGCCATTCTTGCTCATACACTTTCCGTTACGTCTCCAGCTGAAGCTTTGCTGGTGCTGTTCTTGCTCTTTCAACTCAACACGTTCTTTTTCACGACGGAACGCCCATCCAGAAAAGACACTACCATCTCGAAATATTTAATAGGGATGAACTCAGGTAGTCAACGGTCGGAAGGACTATAAAGAAGGATGAAATTATGCGCTGATGATGGGGCTCTGCGTTGCGGCCCGCACCTGCTGCTGAAGAATAAGGTGCGAAGTTCTGCGCAAGACGTCAACCTCAGACATCTTCACTTTCCGCAGCGATCGGTGATACATCCACTTGGGTCGAATTTTGGCCAATATCTGGCGCATTGGCCATTGGTCGTGGCTGAGTGGCACAGCGGGCTGAGCTCGTATTCCCCAAGGGAACGATGTTGCCTGAGCCAGGGTCCAGATCTTAAGCGGCTCAGTTCACGATGGCATCTTTTGTCGTTGAAGCTTTCGTTCTCTTTTTTTTTCACGGATAAACTTGACCTTAAGTTGAGATTTGATGGCAAACAGTCTACCGATGGCCACCATGGAGACGGAGAGGGGACATTGGCTAGCTGTCTCACCCGACTTTCTTATCGACCCATCGTTTCACTATTCCCCGCATCCTAGCCAGGATCTGCTTACTGGGACGACGTCAACCCCTTCAGCGGACGCTATATCGAAAGCTTTGACCCCCTATCCTCGCACCAACCGCGTCAAACGACCGCATACAAAGTCTCGTCGCGGGTGCTATAGCTGCAAGACACGGAGGATTAAGGTATGGCGGCTTCAATATTTAGGGAGCCTCTTATCTAAACTAAGTAGTGTCAAGAAACAAAGCCGGCATGTGCAAACTGCCTACACAAAGACCTAGATTGCGTTTATCCAAGAAAGGATCGAGAACAAGGGCTGGTGGTCGCCCAACCACAGACTCAGGTGCAGAAGCAGTCGTCCGCATCGTCCCCGGATGAACCCTCTCCTACGCTTTCTCCCTCTTCGCAGCTATCGGCTACACCATTTTCCGGTGATGACTTGCGCTTCTGGCACCACTTTCTCGTCGACGCACGGCCTCATCTCCCATTCGGAGATGAAAGCAGTTGGTTGTCCACCATACCCGCCTTTGCTCATGAGGTATGTCGCACCGAACTCTCACTCCTATCATAAACTGACGATGTAGTGCCCCCACCTCCTCCACGCAATGCTCTCCCTCGGCGCCTCGCACTGCTCTCTAATCGCGCCCCGCGGGAACCAAAACCAGTACGCCTCCACAGCAATAGCCTACCGCGGCCGAGCCCTCAAATCGCTCAGCGCCATTCTCGCAAAGGGCAACGAGTGCACCGTGTCCGAGATGGACGGCGCCCTGGCAACCTGCTACACGCTTACCTTCCAAGCGCACCATATGAGCGACGGGATCGTCGATTTTGCCGTTATGGTGCGCGGGTGCGGGCTCGTGACGAACTGGTACTGCGAGAGGCAAAGACGAAGTCAGATCTTCACTATTCAGTCGCGGGAGCATATGTCAGATATGATTCTGGGCTGGTTACCGGGTGAGATGGCGCCCATTTGTGAGGTTGCGACGGTAAATTCTTGCCTTGAGCACCTTGATAAACTCCAGCCACACCTGTCCAGTCCCGCCCACTTCGCATTCTATAATTCGCTTCGCGCATGCTACGAGTCCCTCCTCCTCTCCCACCGCCATGCATTTACAGCCCTTGTATCCCTCTACGCCGTCTGGGGTGCCATGGAAAACGTCGAGTTCCTCACCTTCATTGCACCGGGGAACCATGTCTCGCGCGCGCTATTTATCAACTACGTTACATTCGATGCGTTAATGAGGCCCGTTTATGGCGAGCTTGCGCGTGAGAGGAATTTGGGGACTGGTGGGGGTCATTTCTTGATTTATCGGTGGGCGGACGGTATCTTCAACGGCTTGCCGAGGAGTATGAGGGGGGTTGTGAATGGGCTGATGAGGGTTTTGGCCATGGCTTTGCTTCCGGGAGTACAGGAGCATCGGGGGAGGTTTCCGCAGTGGGTAAAGGAATTGGAGGGGTTTGTAGAGTGGTTGAGGGTGTGGGTGGACAAGGGGGTGTTGGAGTTGAATAACATATAGCATCTAGACATACAGGGGTTCTCGTGGGCTAAATGAACAAGATTGCGCAATCTAAGCAGTGGCTGAAAACAGCCAACTTAGCAAGCCAGTGGATCATCATACTCAAGGATATAACATCCAGCGTCACTCACCTACTTGCACGACCACAACCCCTCGTCCAACCCTCTCCCTCCCAACCCTCAATTCCCTCTTTCCATCCCCATTCCCATCCTTAACCCATCTTGTTTCCCCTTGCCTTCGAACTCCCCGCCTTAGCAGTCAGCCATCTACTCGGATGAAACCACCCCAGCACCATAAACGCAATCCACATGGGGACGGCCTCGAGGACGTAAATTGGCCACTCGTGCGTCATGATGTAGCTTTATGTTTCCCAGGCAAATTCGATGAGGCGGAAGATGGAGCGGATCTGGATAAAATGAAAAGGAATGCGTTAGTTGTGCTTCGGGTTGGGGGTGAGGATTGTTGTGGGATCGAGGAGGGGGATCAATACCTTGTGAAAAAGCCCGCAATATAAACACCCCAAATCACCCTCCGCAACCCAACATCTAACCTCTTCGAACCCATATGGAACCGTACCACCAGGATAAAGAATGCGCTAAACGTAGCCACTTGCAGCGCCAATCCCGCAATGAGAATTCCCGTCCCGATACGCTCCAGATGTCCTTCCCGCTCGCCTGCCGCCGCAACGGCGCTCCCGCCTCCCTGTGTAGTCATTGGCCCGGCGTCGAGTGTTATGGAGATCTTCGGGAGCCAACAGACTTTGATGACGCCGAGGTCTCTAGTCTCTTTTACGTGTCGTCCGTGGTCCTGGCCCTGGCCCTGGTCCTGTCCTTGGCCGTGACCGTCTAAGGTTGCCTGAATGATTCTCGAAAGCAAGATATACAAACTGGCACAGACAAACACCGGCGCAAGCACAATCATCGTCTGGCTTGTGGCAAAAAGACCCATATCCTGGACGGATTGAGTCGATGCGGCGCGCTGGGCGTACCTGTTTACTTCGACAAGGGCCGCGAGGAGGAGAGTGACTGTGTAGCTGTGGCTGTAGTACTTCTTGTCTCTGCCATTGTCTCTCGATTTGTAGGCAAGGAGGAAGATGAGTAGGTGTAGATGAATGGGAGGGTGTAGAGGGCTGCAAATGCTATCGCTGCGGTGAGGGAAGGGTCGTAGAAGTAGATGCTCCAGTCGTCATCGTCCGCTTCGGTGGTGGTCTCGCGTTTGAGGGATGAAGGTAGGATTTCGAACTCAATAAATGACAGGCTATCCAGTCAATGCTTTCTTCAGGGGGTCCCTGGACGGACATGGAGGTCCTTTATGAGCCATACCGGCATCTAGGGCACACCGGGCCAAGGAAAGCAAATGTCTACCTTGACTCCAAGCCCTGTTCGTATTCGCGCATCGCCCGTTTAGTTCGTTTAGCCACAATGATGGTAAAAAGACAGAAGCCCGAAGCCAGATGCGAGGATGCGGGAAACACCTGAACGGTTTCCGGTCAGATCTGTATACTGCTGACAGCTGTACCTGGAAAAGCACGGGATATGATTGGTGCTCGTTTAGAATGCGAGCCTGTACAGCCAGGCTGGTCAATAAGGATTTCTCGGTGCTCGACTAGGCGCTTGGCCGTCGAATTATGACCTCGTCTGGAATGGTCTCTCGCAAAAAAGATAATATGGATGTGAAATGCGACAGATGGGAGATTGACTAGCCCACGCGCGTACTCAATGGGAGTGTAGGGCTCAACAGCCTCATTCTTATCCACTCTGCGCGACCGGCTTGCTCAATACAAACATCGGCAGTAAACCCTCAAATACCTAGTATCGGATGCGCCAATGGAGATGTTCGTTTGATTGCCGGGTGAAAGCTTCTAATGGCGATCAGTCCAGATCAAGTAGGGTTAAAAGTCCTATGGCAGACTTACCCTGGGCTTCTCGAGACACACATCAAGCGCAAATCAGATTTCCAGCCCAGTCCCTCCTCATGTAACGTCCCCTATGTCTCTCTTGTATTTTCAGGCGGATTGCCAAGTGTTGTATGATGATGAAGCGAGGGAGCTCTCATACAAATTGCTATATTTTAGCTCGAATGACGTGACGGAGCAACAGCCGATCGGATGCGACGTCGCTTATTTCCTCCGCGCAGCGATACTGAACCCTTTCAGCTATGATAAGGCTCAAAAAGTGTTCAAGATGAGGAGCGATTGAGATATAGTCACATTCGGCCCTGAGAAGCAAGCCAATGACACTGGCACTTGGTATCGTGATATATGGTCAATCGGTCGAGTCGAGCTTATTCTTGGATATAGTCCGGCGGGCCATCGCTCGGAATGTCGGCTAGAGGGTGCGGGTTTGGAGACGCAACGAGATGTTTCGGCGACCGACAATCCAGCCGACGAGAGACGAAGTGGTATAAATAATGCCCCTCACGCCAGACAGAGTGCTTTGTGGTTCTAGAACAGAGCAAACGCAAGATGTCGTCTACCGCTACTACTACCGAAACCGTCCCTCTGTCTCTGTTTCCCGATGGCCTCAAGACCTCCGGGCAGCATGAGCCAGACTGGTCGCTGCTCCGCTCATACGAAGACTTCCCCAAGCAGATGACTGGTCCGACTGTCTGGGATGCCGGTGACTATCGCGATGCTCCTGAGCGGTGGACTCATTCATTTACTGACGAGGAGAATGCCGAGATCGGTGCTGCAGCAGACCGGTTCATCGAGGCTGGGACTCCGTTGACTGGCATCACTAAGGCTCTTTTCCCTCTCGCTACTCTATCCAAGAAAATGGAGGACTTGCGGGAAGACATGCTCAATGGAAAGGGCTTCTTCCGCTTCAGGAACCTGCCGGTCAGGGAATGGGGTCTTCACAAATCTGCCGTCGCCTACATGGGTCTGGGGACATATTTGGGGTACTTTGTCAGTCAGAACGGACGCGGTCATGTCCTTGGTCATGTCAAGGACCTAGGAGAAGATCCTACCCAGACTTTCAAGGTCCGCATCTATCGGACAAATGCCAGGTTGGTTGCCATCAATAAATGCTAGAGAATCATGCTGATTCTGCAGACAATACTTCCACACCGACGCCGGAGACATAGTCGGCCTCCTATGCATCGCCAAATCGCTTTCCGGGGGTGAATCCGACATTGCCTCAACTCATCACGTTTATAACGTGTTGCAGCGCGAGCATCCAGACGTCGTAAAGACGTTGGCTTCGCCAATCTGGTACTTCGACCGAAAGGGTGAGGTGTCTGAAGGGCAGGAACCTTGGTATCGGGGTCAAGTGCTGTGGCTTGAGACCGGCTCTGAAAACCCAAGGGTGTATGGCAAGTTCGATCCGAACAATGCCACATCCCTGGCGCGCTTCAACTCTGGGCCCGATGCGAAGATTCCTCCTCTCACGGAAGAGCAGAAGTATGCCATGGAGATTCTGGAAAAGACCTGCAAAGAGCTGTCCCTTCACATGATTCTTGAGCCAGGAGATATCCAATTCTTGCACAATCCCCACGTCTTCCACGCACGCACAGCATACACCGACTATCCCCCTAATTCGGTTGACGAGGACGGGAACCCCAGACCACAGCGACACTTGATGAGGCTATGGCTGGCGGTACCGCAAAATGAAGGTGGGTGGAGAATACCTTTCCATGACGCGAACAACAAGAAGCGAGGTGGTATCCAAACGGGAAACCAGCCGCCAAAATGTCCTATCGATGCGGAATAGCGGGCAGAAATAGGCAACATAATCATGTATATTCCCAATTAAGTTATGACGAAAATGGAAGTTGTCCTGCGAACCCTGGCTCTGCCTGTCGGTCTATAATCCCGCCTACCCAAGGATGAAGCCCCATATGTTCGAGTCCGGAGTCTATGGCCGTCTCTGCTGGCTGCCAGGCCCAGCCAAGATCTGATGTAAATAGCATTAGTTCATCTGCCCCTGTTAGTGTCGGCGGAGATATATCGAGCTGTGTTGCACCGCCGGTAGCCGACGCGATACGCTCTGGAGCATGTCGTTCCGGTATCGTCCTGCGCGCCATACGGTAGATAGTCAGAGGATTCAGTACGTAGTCTGGCGCACTCTGAGCCGGTATGCCTGGTGGGCTCTGCCTCCCTAACTCCTCAGTGTCCGGAGGATAAGGATCATCGGGAACTATGTTTCGGCCGGGATTGGCTATTTCAGCCTCTGACCCGAGCAGTCGCAACATAGTCTCAGCGAGGTTGCACTGTTTATCATTAGCAATGACCTAATATTGGGCAATAGACGTACCAGACGCTCAGAGACTGCATTCAGCGGCTGCATTGCTCTGAGGGCGCGAATGTTGCTTTGCAAATAAGGGATCGTCTGCACGACAAGGTCTTTGCTGTCTTGTTCCCGGGGATCAATCAGCTGAGTGAGATAGTACAGCATAATCCGCGAACTGTCGTAAGTGATAGTTGGGAGCCAGGTATCTGATAGAATATGCGGACCGTGTCTCTCGGCTTCGTCGATAATTCTGGCCAGTGCCTTTGCCGCATCGTACAGATCTAGTCGCAGTTTTTGAAGGAATTCAGTCTGATCTGCGGGAAACTCGATGGCGGAGCGTAGCTTGAACAAAGCCGGCGCTCCAAGGCGATAGAGATCACACAGTGTCTGGTAATGGGAGCAGTGAAGAAGCACCAAGGCTCCTAACTGAGACGAGGCTTTGCGCGAGTAGATTGTAGAGGTGTTGAATCGCAGATTTTCTGGCAGCGAGTTGTACCAGTCCCAGCACGCCTTGTCCAAAATCGCAAACTCCGAGTTAGGCAGCCAAGGCGAAATAGCAGTATCGAGGTGCTTAATATAGCGGAGAACCTGCTTGCGGATACGAATATGTTGAATGAAATAAGCCATAATTCCCATGTTCTCGTCGGGGTTGACCGGAATGCTCTCAGGTCGAAGGAACCCTAGCACGGAGCCATCAATGGTACGCGTGATGCATGGCGCTTCTTGCAAGAATCGTCGCTCGTTGCATGGGAGCTGTATTTTGATGTCCCTTTCTTCGACTAGCATAAGCTGGTCAACTCCACTTCCCAGAAGTGCGTCAGTAACGAAGCAGCTCCACATCAGTCGACGTCGAGCTTCTCGTGCGGAGGTTGAAAGGCCGGGCTCCAAGCAGAGCACGTCCGTGGAATATTCGAGATTTATTTGCAATGCTTGGGCCATACGTGCAGTGAGTCCTCCAAGCATGAACGCTTGCGCAAAGTTGCCAACTCGTAGGGCATAGTCGTATAGCAGTTGTGAAGCCATGAGATTGTCGACGGAAATCTTGTCCAAGTCCCTCAAAACCATACTATAGGCCGTCTCTCCCCAGCGGCAGCCCGCTCGCAGAATGAATTTTGGAGAGAGCTTTTGACTAGTTGCATTGCATCCCAAAGCGTAGAATCTGAATGAGTCAGCGGGAGCCGCGTGATGGTTAAGATACGTACTGAGCGCCCAAAGCGCAGACAACATAAAGTAGGGCTGATGGCGTAGCTTCCAATTCCTCGTCCGCTCTTTGTAGGAAAGATGGTCTGTGGAGGAATGCGAAACAACGAATGGGATGAACGTGAGCGAAGTAATTGTCGACTATTACCCTCACTTTGGCTTTGTCAGGGAGGTCGGAAGACGTTAACCTATACAGCCATCAGCCATGAACTACATAGTAAAGGTGGCGATTATCACCATATCAATGACGAGGGTTCCTCTTCAGGCTCTTCCTGCGCCGCGGGACTTGTCCTCTCGGCCGGGGTGCTTTCCAGACGCTGCAGCCATGCGGGCTCAACATTGTCCTCATACTGGCACTGGAGATCTTTATCTCGGCACCTGAAGCAACTAGGTCGTTCACCGGAGCATTTGACCCTTCGCGATCGACAGTCGACGCACGATCGGTATGTCCGCCGCGTTCTTCTCGGCGTTTCTGAAGGTCGGATTGTCGAACGCCCGTAGCCAGAACAATCTAAGTGAAGTCTCTCGCAGTTGGCACAGCCATTGTGGCGCTCGTCACATTTCACCTGAAAAGAACCCGATCAGCGACTTCAACGCGACGCATTCTTGAAGGCTCAAGCAGAGCAGTTAGCTTACCTTGCGAGCACGGCAAGTGTTGCATCCTGCAAAATGAGCTGGACGTAGGCTTAGAAACTTTGCTAGCAACACTGACCTGATCTCGATCTCTTCTTCCGACGTTGTTGCAGTAGTTGAGGCTGGTTGATGTTCATGCTGAAGTGTTGACAACGAATCGTCGGTTGCGGGGTCGCGTCGCCCGTCGACGACGACCTTTCCTTCCTTGATCTAACCTCTTCATCTTCTCTCACCAACACCGTTCATTCTGACAAGCCCTCTTCAATTGCTCAGTGGTAAAATACCTCGAGTATTATCTTATTGCTGAGAATAATAACGTTTTTCATTCATTAGCTAATCGTCAAACAGGCTGCGTTAGGCTCCTCATTATCGTCAAATGGACACTCTGGTGTTACAGCATTTTTCGTGACCTTGATAGCGAACCATTATAGCTAATGGCCATAGCGGTCAATCTGATTAGATGACTCTTCCTGTCCACGGTCTATGACCCCAGAAGCCTTGGACACCCCTACCACCCGAGCCGAGAAGGGCAGCTGCGCACTTGACGGCGGCGAAACATCATCAAAAGATGCTGAACAAGATATCTGGGATGCGAAAATCCCGAGTATGTTTAGAAATCATGTATTAACTCCTAAGCGTTGAGTTGGGTCTTCGTGAGCAAGACTGAGGTGCGAGGACCTGATCCCTCAGCGGACTGCAGGATGAACCCACCATTTTCCGGCTGTTCGAGCCAGACTTCTCAATTGGTCGCCAAACGACGAGATGTCAAGAAAACCTGTCATCGGAGAAGGATTATGGGCACCTAGGAACTCTAGAATCCCCACCTCCTTCACTCTGACCTATGAATCAAGTCAAAAGTGATATCAACCAATGCCGAGTCTCGAACTTCAATATCTGCAGAACGCCAACTAGCAGAAGACTCTGTCATTGATCCGAACCCGAACCTAGGTTGCGGCCTTCAGATTTCCATGTATCGTTGCCACGACTTCCGACAACTCAAACTCAACGTCAAACCAAGGCTCGAACCTAGTGGTCCAGATTGTTGAGGTGTGAGTGGATGGCAGTGGGGAGCGATGCCGCCACGGAAGCAAGGTAAATCTGGATCCTCTTCCGCGGCATGGGGTGCAGTGGGTTGCTGTCGAACATGGTTCTTGCGTGGGTGAGCTATCCAGCGGGTCTCGCTTGCCGGCTGTTGCGTGGAGGTGTTCTTGTTGCGTTCCCAGAGGTGCGGCTGGCACTTTCTGACTGCTATCGGCCGGGAGAAAGTTTTCCTTCGCGTTTTGTATTATTCGCGTCTCTGTGCGATGGCATGATTGGCTCGGAGACTTCGGACTGAAGCTCAGATTGCGAACACAGCTCTCGAGGGCCTCGGTAGCCGAATACTCGGATATGACAGCTTTTGTGCGACATTCGGTCAGAAGCATTGGCAAGTCCCCTTTGAGGCTACTAGATGACGTTGGGGTGGGACTGGCGAGTCTGCCAGCTAGCAGCTTCGGTCAGCACACGTACCCTCTCGTGCAACATCCGACCAGCGCATACTGGGATAGTGGGGGGTGGGGACGTTGTTGTAGCCGAAGAGCTTTCATCTCAATTAAGTATCTCCAGTGGGCCGGAGTCGGTCTTCTTGCTTTCGCCTGGTTCTTCGATTTTGAGTAGTGGTTGTGCGCACAATGGGGCAAAAGACGAGGCTTGGCGATATCCTTGCTTTCTCAACGGCCGGCTTCCTTTTTCAATTAAGCGATCCATGGTACTCGTCCACACCGACTTCACAATTATTGACAATTGTTGTGCGGAAAGCAATGGCATTGGCTCAAATTTGGCCAAAACTTGGTTCTGTCTCTGGTCCAGACTTGGCAATCCACGGTCAGGGCCTGGACTTTGTTCCCTCAACAGAACCACGAGCAGCGTCTTTTCATCCTTGATCTTGCTTTATGCGGCACCTCAATTACAATGCGCCCGATGAGACGAAAGCCCCCCGAATATAGCTTCAATGGAGTGCAGGCTCATGCGTTTCAGATGGCTCATCGCTGCCCAGTATGACGTACGTCAGCCCCAACTTCTAGAAAATGGCGTCTTATCAAAAAACCAGTGTGGGTAGAGGCAAGAATAGTATCCACAGAGTCTCGAACACCTGGACGTGCATATCCATTCCTAGCTCGGCGCTCATTCGACTCAGTCCTTGGACGTTTTTCTGGATTAGACACTAAATCAAAGTCCAGACTTTAACAATTGCTTCTTCCGGCGTGTATACTCCTGTGACTAAATCGCGCTGCCATTATCGTTTTTTCTCTTTCACTGCCTTCACCGTCTGTTGAATAGGAAATGGCTGATGTGGCAATGCAACGACATATTTGAAACACGCCCAATACAGCTGGCAATGGTATGCAGCTGCCAAGATGTGTGCTACCATGTCTACCTCTCGGCACTTTCAGTCTCACTCAGACACTGGGTCCGAATCGAACCCGAAGCGGGCCCGATCTTGTTGCCATTCGCTGCAGACTTTTGTCCAGGTACAGCATCTGTGCTCCAATGACAGTACTCGGGGTCCTGGCTGTGGGCCTCCTTTCAACCTCAACTTGGCCAATGGCACTACTTTCAATACATCTCGTTCCTCTGGTTCCGATTCCCCCAGTACCTGACGCCCCTGGGGCCGGTGCCTGGTGCCTTGCTCTTGCCCCATGGGTCCCATTCAGGGCCGATGTTGCCGCAGACGTACCATCACTTACGCACGCTTTGTCCCACAAAGGTCTCGACCGAAAGTGGTCCAATTCACCACAATCGCCGGAACGGGAGGGAGATGTGGTGGCAGTTGTGTGGAGCAATGTCCTGCCCTCAAAGCTATAAGAAGGGGTCAAGATCCCTCTGCATCTGGAGTTCGTTACACATCAAACAGTTGCTTGTCAACTAAGACATTCCTTCCAAGTCTACTCTCTCTTCTCATTCTCTCTTTTGCCTTGTGCAACCGATCTCTTCAAACTACCTGACTCATTACTTCGCTTGACGCGACCACACTCTCTCACAATGCACTTCACCAAGTCCTTCATGCTGCTGGCAGCCCTCGCTACCTCCACCCTCGCTCGCTTAGAGGGACACGAAAGGCGCCAGGCTTCGACCACAACTACTGAAACTCCTTCTTCCACCTCGAGCGCCAGCTCCTACTCCACCTCCGGTTTCGGCTCTAGAACCACCAACTCCGGCTCGGGCAACACCTACCAAGGCAACGTCGGCAGCCCCTGGGGCAGCAACATCATCGAAGTCGCCGAGTCCGCCGCCCAGAACTACAAATACGTCGCCAAGATCTCTGGGCAGAACAGCGAGCCCTGGGACGTCATCTTCTTCAACAAGTACGGCCCCAACGGCCTCATGGACGGCTGGTTCGGCTTCACTGCGCTCAAGATCACCGTCGACTCTGGCGAGACCAAGTACGTCGCTTTCGACGTGGACACCAACGGTGGCTTCGCGGCTGCTCCCGAGGGCGCCATCCCCCTTGATCTTGCCGGCGGGTACGCCTCCACCTGGGGTGAATTCGACTTTGGCAGCTCTGGCAACGGCGGCTGGTCCGGCTTCGATGTCTCCGCTATCACTGCTCAGAGCGCCGGTAAGGATGTCCAGGGCATGCGCATCTGCGAGGAAGTCAGCGGCACCTGCTCGAGCATTACACCTGGTGCTGCTTCTGTCCACAATGCATACACCAAGGCCGAGACTGATGTCGGTGGCATTGGCGGCAACATCTCTCAGGACCGCCAGATCATCCTGGATGTTACGATCGATTACCAGGGCTAAAAGTTTATCTTCTTGGACACATTTAATGATTATGACTTTACCTTATGACTCGTCATGTATATAGACTTCGAATGTTCGAATGATTCCCAAATGTTACTGTTTCCACTTTATCAATTCCCCCATCAGTGATTGCATGGCAAGTAGATAGGATTGTAGAGTTGGGCTTAGAAGCGAATTACTTACCAGAACCTTTCATGGAACCTTCTTGACCAAGGACAACATTTGATTGGTGCTCACTTCAGTCCAGTCTTATGCGCACATTACTAAATCCAGACTTATGCAAAGTCCAGCCTTGTGCCTACATCATCTACAGAACCCCGAAATCCTTCGGACTCGATGCCTCCATCACTACAATCTCGCAACCTGATTCGAGACGGAGATTATATCCCTAATATACAACGTCTTTCTCATGCCGCAGTCATATAGCTACAGACAGCGATTCCGATCTTCTTCGGGTTTCTCCCTTTTTCTTAGTCCTAGGCCGAGACAACAAAGATATAAATATGCCACCGTGCTCTGCTTATCCAGCAGTCCCATAATCTATCACCCTCTATCTCATCCACCCTGGCACTCAACCTCCTAAGTTCCAATCACCACCTAAACCAACATGTCCGTCTGGCTCATAACAGGAACATCCTCCGGCTTCGGCCGCGAATTCGTCACGCAGCTCTTATGCCGCGGCGAAAAGGTCATTGCCACAGCGCGAAATATTGATAAGATCGCAGACTTAAAGCGATTGAGTGATAACGTCGAGATCTTGGAGCTTGATGTTACGTCGTCGCAGGCTGAGCTTGATGCGATTGCTGCTGAAGCGGTCAATGTCTTTGGGGGTGTTGACGTCATTGTTAATAACGCGGGGTATGTGCAGTTTGGGATTTTGGAGGAGATGAGGTTTGTGCTTTTCCATTCACTTGATCTATCTGTCTTATATTATCCATGTGCGGTCTGTTCAGAAGTTCGATGGTTGACTTGTTATTGTTAGCGAAAACGACTACGTGAACCAGTTCGCAACGAATGTCTTTGGGGCTATCAATGTCACTAGGGCATTCCTCCCTCATTTCCGCTCTCGAAGGGCTGGAACGGTGGTCAACATTGGCTCCTTGAGTGCCTGGGAGACGCACCCTGGACTTGGGGCGTACTCGGCCTCGAAGGCTGCTCTTCGCTGTATGCCAATTATTCCATCCCATTTAATTAAGTATCCTCGCTTATATACCCCTCTCCAATCTAGACGCAACGGAAGCCCTCAATCAAGAAGTCGTGCCCCTCGGCATAAAAACCCTCCTAGTCGAACCCGGTCAATTCAGAACAGGGCTCTTGAGCCCCCAGAACAGCAACTATGCGGAGCGGGGAATCCCCGAGTACGCGGGTATCGCAGAGTCATCGTTCGAGGCCTTCCGGAACGCGCATTCAAAACAGAGAGGGGATCCTGCTAAAGGTGTAGGGCGCATCATTGATGTTGTTCGGGGTGAGAATGGGGCCGCTGGTCGGGATTGGCCGGGAGAGCTGGCGTTGGGACCGGATGCGGTCGCGGCGCTTAGGAGGAAGTGCGAGGAGATGTTGAAGAAACTGGCGACATGGGAGGAGCTCTCTTGTAGTACGGATGTTGTTGACTAGGATGGTATTGCTGGTGTTGTTTGAGATTGTGATATAAGGTTTCTAGCCCTAATACTTGCTCGCCTGCTCTACACGGGCCACTTGAGATGATATCACCAACATCAGGAAACTACTTCCATTCTTGAGAATGAAGTTCGCTTGACCGTCAGCTAAGACAGTAAATGATCCTAGTGAAAGATAAGTCTCCTTCTCACTTCCACAAAGACAACCCGTCAGCGCTTCCCCTCAGCAATCAACCCCTTCTCCAAAACAGCTTTAATCTCCGTATACACCTCAACAGACCCCACCCCATTAACATCCTTAACAAGCCCCTGCCCCCTATAGTGGTAGATAACAGGCGAAGTGTATCTCTTATAAACCTCCAGCTTGTCCAGGATGGACTTGGCCGAGTCATACTTTGACCCCTCCACGCTGCCCCTATTCACTAAGCGCGGGACCGTATCTTCCTCTCCACACTGAATATTCAAGGCAAGTTTTGGCCGGCAGATCTTCTGCTCGAAGAGATACGCTTCTTCCATATTTTCAGGAAAGCCTGTAATAACCAACCGACGTCAGCTTAGTCCCAGCGAGAAAAGCCAGTGTAGATAGACGAGGTAAACCACAAACCTTCAACCACAAACACCCTCTTCCCCTCCCCGTAAACCCCCGAAACAAGCGCGTACCGCAGCAGGTCTATACACATGTCCTTCAGGACCTCACGCCCAGGTCCCGCTCTCTCCATGATCATCGAGCCGTACTTACGTTTTTGGCGCTCGATTTCCTTACGCAAGAGGTTGTGCAGGGGGATGCGGACGATGTCCTGCTCGCGTGAGAGCTTTAGGCACTGCGTGCTTTTTCCCAAGCCGGGTTTGCCGATTACGAAGATTATTTGTGGTTTTGGTGCGCCAGTCTGAGGGGGATGGGGTTTTGGTGGTAGTGGCGGTGGGTTCGGGCATGGCCCTGGTGGAGGAGGGTAATGGATATTATCCAGGTGAAGATCGACCTTAAAGGGCTATTATGATTGATGATTAGCAGGGAGCAACAGTTCTAGGCTTAGATCATTATTGCTCCTCCAGCTACAAAGTCTACTTTATGTACTTGTTCTTTGAACCCGAAGTAAACAAAGCCCTTTGGTGCCCATTGAGGAATCGTATAACGCTCGCTCAAGCCAATGTCTCGTATCATGGTTTCGGAAAGGGAATTATTTGTCGTCTTTATAGCTCGTTACACGGCTAGTGAGGTTTGATGCGATAGAGGTGAAGACCACTACGTTATTGGGCACTCTCTTCTGTATCACATATGCTGAGTGTGCTGTGGGCAGTGAGTAGGCTTGAGCAGTTTGCTTTGGTTATCTTTCCCCCTGAGGATTGTCCCTATGATATACAGAATTTCAATAGAGTTCTGTTGATAGCGCAAGACATCTATAGCGAGCTCGATTTTCAGCACGGAAGTGTTTCAAGGATAAAGACGGCCTTTCTTCTACTAAAACAAGACCATATAAAGTCGATTACTTCCTGAGAATGAGAGCACCGACTCAGATCGCAGAAGAGCACATAAAACCCCATCTCTAGAGGTATTGCAACTTCTATACTAAAATACGCAAGATAGCCAATGTCAATACTATATACCCAGACTGTATCACACGCTCCAACTGGTAGCATCTTTCACATCGGTCCAAATAACTTGCTCTTGACAGGATCTCTCTGGCCACCTTTTCCTTCCGCGAGAAGACCTCCTCACACGTCTTGAAGTCTGTGTTGGTTTCCTTTCAGCTTTGATTGACAAAGGTCTCTAGTCAATGACTGTGTTGCCTTGAAAATTCAGAAGCCATTCATGGTGGTCAGAATTGAGAACAAGCATACTGTCGCAAGCTCTTTAGTCTTTTAAACGAGACTCTGAGAGACCTTGATAACGACGAAGTCTCTTGTCATGTCCAGTATAAAGGCATAGTATCAGAAGCCTTTGGCAGACAAAGGTAGGGGAGAATGAAGGAGGTTTCGAGTCTGATGGACAGGAGCAAAGAGAGGTTATAAATGGCAGCGCAAGTCCTGCATACACTTGAAAAACTCCAGCTGAGTCCACGGCCAAGACTAAGTGAGAAGTCCTTCCAAAATCATGGCTGAGAGACAAAACAAAGAACCCTGCGCATTCAGGTGTAGTTGCTGCGTTCCGCCTCCATCTTATGCGGCTGAGCAAACAGACATATCGAATCGCGCTCCACCCCCGCCGTATGCGGGCAGGGAAAGATTTGTGCAAGCCCTATCGTTCACCTAACGAAAGTACGCCATGGGGGTTCAGAAACGAAATCAATGGGTGGGCGGCTGACGGGGCCTTGTACTATAAATGGGGTCGCGAAGTGTTGAAACGTCTGACTTAAAAGTTCGTCCTCAATCTGGACTTAGTATCAGGCAAGAGGCTGTCGATCTTCATGCCCGCGACGGAGGACGACTTATGGAATATGTTGCATACATGGAACCAGGGCCAGGCCACAAGCGCCTAAACAAGGCGAAGAAACGTACGGGCTCTATTATCGGACGCTCGGTGACTGATTGATGATTGGAACCGGGATTGTTGATGCGCAATCTGTTTGTCCGGCTATGCCTTATACTGTTGCCCATGAAGCCGACTATCAGTTCTAGGTAGAGGTTTGCTGGCTGCTTCATGATCCGTTTTGCGGCGTGTTCTTTCTGGATGCCAACAACGAAGACCAGATTCTGTCAGTCAGTTCCTAGTTATTAACAAAGATGTCAGAATTTCTTGTACGTCGTAGGCGTGGTCGTAGGTGCAGATGAGCTCGCCGGGGTAGGGGCTAGGCCCTGGATACAGCGGATAGCGTATGATGATTAACTACTGCACATGTGTCCCAGATCTCCTTCTCGCGTGTTTCGCAGCCACATCCAGCCTACCGGCAGTTCATGAGATCTGCAGCTCGCTCAATGAGATACTTAAGCTAGAGGCAGTGAGCGGGCGGCTCAAGCCGATATAAAGGACGCCAAATTAGATAGTTTTCAATCTATTCAAAACCTTTTGTCCTTCCATCATCGACGCTGACGTCTTCTCATCGACATTTTTGCTCTCCTGTTAACTGACAAAAATTCCCTATTAGCACCTCTCTTTTTCAGGAACGTATTGCACTTGACTGACTGCGCCGCCCTGTCATCTCCGTCGATAGATTTAACATGAACAGGCTTCAGACGCCTTCAACATTCTTCTGGACAGGGATAAGTATCGCGTCGAACGCGCGAGCCAGTATCAACATAGACCAGCCAGACATAATGATTACCCCCGGCCGTTCTTCACGCTTGAAGCACAGTCACTAAAACTACTGCCGGATCTCACGGTGCACATGAGCAAGCGACTTATTTATGGAAATCCAACAGCGACAGCTTTCTATATACCGCAAAATCTGAGACGTATTGGGCAGCTAGCCCTATTCTGGCGGCTTCCGCCGTGTCACCTATAACCGGGTAAACCCTATACTCCCGTCCTGCGCCTCTCCACGATGCTATATTACTGGAAACGAGGGGTGGAGACACGAGGTCCGATTAAACTACGGTCTAAGGTGTGCTGGCAGATTGCCAAATCATATCAATAGATAACCCTTACCTCATGGCATGCAATATTAATGACCACGTGCGACACGGCGCAAGGAGGCGCGACACTCAATATATCGAGGCATCCTTACATCCCCATGTGTCCTATCGACTAGGAAATGTCGCTTCAACCATGCACGAGGATAGCCCAACCCCAGGTTCATTGGAATATCCACTATCGCTCATTGCCTTTGACTTCGCGACTATTGATTATTCGCATTGGCAACGCACTGGTAAGAAGTCATGCGCGAATTGCACCCATACACCAACATTCCAGCCATGAAGTAGGAGCCTAGTAGGGAACGAACTATCGACGAACTGCTTCTCGAACCAAGGGTCTTTTCTTTTCTGTAGAGCCACCGGATATACGGCTTAATCCTCGGACTCTGGAGCTCGGACTCGGTCGGGCTTACCGTTTGCAGGCAGCAGTGGAGCAGTTATACCGGATATGCGGAACAGACCGGTCGCAGACTCTGGCTCTCCTTTTTTTTTTTCTCTGAGACTTTGGACTCAGGTTGTTATCAATCTGCAAAATAGACTTTGAGCTTTCCATTGGCCGAAGCTTGAGCAGCCCTGGCGCTTGATAATCAGTGCGGAAAGCCTGCAGTTCTCACAAAGAACACTCAACCATCATCATGAGTTCATGGCCACCCCGTTTGGGGCTAAGCGCATGGTTCTATAAAATGGAGACCTGCGACACCGGGCCCACCTCAAATTTTCCTCAGTCCTTCTCCCCTTATCTTCAATCCTCAACGTTGGCGACGTCGACACCAGAGAATTAGACCCTGAATAGAGTGGCTAATCGCCATGTCGGTCGACGAGGAAGTCGGGAAGAATGAGCTCGACAACGAGCTGCAGCAGACAAAAACGAACCAGTCTATCGCCGACACTTTTTCCACGCCGCGCGAAATCGTCTTTGTCATTATCGTATGCATGTCGCAGTTCATCACCCAGGCCAATGTCGGTATCTGTTTGTCGCCGTTGGACATTGTTGGCGACAGCTTTGGAATCACCTCTCAGGCCGATCTGTCATGGTTCCTGGCTGGGTATTCATTGACGGTTGGGACATTCATTCTCGTCTTCGGTCGCTGCGGAGACCTCTTCGGATACCGGAGGATGTTCGTGACGGGATTTCTCTGGCTGGCTCTGTGGTCGCTTGTCGCAGGAGTGAGTGTATACTCGAACAAAGTACTGTTTATCTTTGCGCGCGTTCTGCAGGGCTTAGGGCCTGCGATGCTCCTCCCGAATGGACTTGCGATCCTGGGCGCGACCTACGCGCCGGGGAAGAAGAAGGACATGATCTTCGCCTTGTTCGGTGCGACCGCTCCCAATGGCGCAATTATCGGCAGTGTCTTCGCGGCGCTGTTTTCCCAGCTCGCCTGGTGGCCGTGGACGTACTGGTCTATGGCCATCTGCTCCGTTGTCTGCGCCGGCATCGGATACGTCGTCATTGCACCCATCCGACACAACCACCCGACGGAGAACCTCTTCGTGGCGCTCGACATCCCCGGCGCATTCACAGGCATCACCGGTCTTGTTTTGGTAAATGTCGCCTGGAACCAAGCGCCGGCCGTGACCTGGGCCGAACCCTATGTCATCGTCCTCCTCATCCTAGGCGCCCTCTTTCTAGCCGCCTTCTTCTTCATCGAATTCAACTACGCCAAACACCCACTCATCCCATTCCACGCCTTTTCCACAGACGTCTCCTTTGTGCTCGCCTGCGTCGCAACAGGCTGGGGCTGCTTCGGAACATGGATCTTCTACAGCTGGCGCTTCCTCCTTGACTCCCGCGGCGCAACGCCCCTCCTCGCCTCGGCAATGTTCACGCCCCCCTGTGTATCCGGTCTCATCGCAGCCTTCACAACCGGCTACCTAATGTCTCGCATTCGCCCCGCACTAATCATGTGCATGGCCCTGACAGCCTTCACAGTCGGCACAGTCCTCGTAACCATCGCGCCGGTAAATCAAACCTACTGGGCGCTCACATTCGTGTCTCTCATCATTATCCCCTGGGGCATGGACATGTCCTTCCCGGCGGCAACACTCATGCTCTCGAACGCCGTGGCGCGCGAGCACCAGGGCCTCGCGGCGTCGCTGGTCACCACCGTCGTGAACTATAGTATCTCGCTGAGTCTGGGGTTCGCGGGGACGATTGAGAGTCAGATTGTTCATGGGGAGTCGCCGAGTGAGCGGTTGAAGGGGTATCGCTCTGCCCTTTACTTTGCGATTGGGTTGGGGGGGTTGGGGTTGGCTATTAGTGTTGTTTATGCGGGGAAGAGTTATATGAAGAGTTCCAGGCAAAGGGGTTAATCATGGGCAATTGGTTGCTTTAATTCTACTATGGGATAGACATAAATTTGATCGATAATTCTATTTTTCTGGGAACCCTTATATGCCCTTCACATCTGGCATTCAATTACTCTAGGAAGTTTGACCCGACAGGTTCTCTTTCCCTAACCAGAAGCCGTGCGCGCGACTGCAACCAGCACAGCTATTTCGACAGACACAGATCTATATTTTGTACTTTTTTGTTAAAAGGGACGGGTCGGGGCGAGGGGCGCCGATAGCTCGCCCAAAAGCACCGGAACATCCTCAACATGGCCATCTCCATCCCTCTCTACCTGCTTATCATGCTAAATAAATGCTCGATTGTCGCACATGTTTCTCCTTGATTCACAAATCTAAAGTACAAGTGGGTTGTTCCTCCGCTACGCTAAACATCCCATCTATATATAAAGCATGATGGCTCCATAGAAGACCCAAAGACACGCAGCATCAACTACCCATAATCTCTCTAGACAAAACCAAAGCCCCTACCTCAAACCTCTGCAATTAACAAACGACCTAACGCTCAAGACCGAAAACACACCACACTACCCGCCTCCCCATCCAACCTCTGCGCCTCGCACATCCGGGCATAAACGCCCCCCTTCTTAAGCAACATCCCATGCGTACCACTCTCAACAACCCTCCCCTTTTGAAACACATAAATCCAATCTGCCCCCCCCCCCCCCCCCCCTAATCGTCGATAATCGATGCGCAACCGACACCGTGATCCTCCCCTGACACGACCCCTCACCGCCATCCTGATTCATCAAAGCCCCCTGCACAAACCCGCTCACTCTCACTATCCAACGCGCTCATCGCCTCATCAAGCAAAAGAACAATCGGGTTCCGGATAAGTGCCCGTGCAATCGCAATCCGTTGCTTCTGCCAAGTACTCCCGCTTCCGACGGGTGTATTCAGGCCTCCGGGAAGGGAAGATATGAAGGTCCAGGCGTTTGCGGAGTGGCATGCTTTTTCTATCCTCTCTTCCAGCTCCAACTCAGCCCCACCCCCTCTGCTTCTTCTTCTTCTTCTGGTACATCAAGATCGGAATCCTCGTCATGAATCCCCATAAGAACATTCTCCCTAATACTCCCCGGGAAAAGAACCGGTTCCTGCTGGACGAGGGCGACATGTTTTCTATAAAGAATAGGGTTTAGGGATGGGAGAGATGTGGACGAGTCAATTTTTACGGATCCGCTGGTAGGATCATAGAACCGCTCGAACAGCAAAACCATACTGCTTTTCCCGCT
Organism: Aspergillus undulatus; assembly: GCF_047715775.1. NCBI lineage: Eukaryota > Fungi > Ascomycota > Eurotiomycetes > Eurotiales > Aspergillaceae > Aspergillus > Aspergillus undulatus. Next base: position 16,740 of record NW_027396712.1, on the reverse strand, counting down.
GCCTGAGGCGCCGACTAGGGCTATGAATTGCCATGTCACCTCGATGGGCTAGGACAATAAGGAAGGAGTTGGAGGGAATCTCAACTCACCAAAACCCCAAGGCAAGAACAAAATACTCAAACCGCCTGCGTAAGCGCAAACCACCCCATCATATCAAACGTTCCCCTCCTGACCCCCTCAAGCGCCCTATCCAACTCAGAAACATACCGTCCAAGCACAGCCTCCTCCATCGCAAGACTCGCCACCGTCCGAATCGCCAACACGGTCTCGCTAGCTACCCCCGCACACCCCTCAAGCCGTTTACTAAACGCCTCATCCAGTTCAACCTCAATTCGCACACGGGCATACCCGCCCCCCAAGGCAGGCGAGAGACCTGCAGAGACGCCGACGAGGCCGAGTAGGCCGAGTTTCCAGGAGACTGCGACGGAGAGCGTACTTGAGGCGAGGACGTTCAGGGCTGACATGAGTGTTATGCTGACGGTGAAGCCCATGAGTTCGAGGACTGACCGCGGGTGGCTGTCTAGGCGGCTGGTTAGAGTGCCGAGAGTGTTTTCGGGTCTGTCGAAGAAGACTAGGTCTTTTGAGAGATAAGAGGCGAGGAGTGAGTGGCGGAGGCTCTTGCTAAGTCTCTGTAGCAGACACGGTAAGGTAAACCAGGTTAGTATCCATTCATTGTATAGTAGTGTACTGGCGGATGGATCTCAGAAAGGAAGAGAGGCGGATGCAGACGAGACTTAGTCTTACCTGTGCAATTGTATTAGTGCACCACCCCATGACAAAGTACACGAGCAGAATCCCCAGTGCCATGACGAATAACATGAGCGAGATGAAGTTTCCGCGGGCGACTAGGTCAGGGGATGTGAAGACGCTCGTGATGTTTCCTAGTAGGAGGGCTTGGCCGGGGTTGACGGCGGCTGCGGTATTAGGTCAGTTAGCATATGTTTGTCGGTAGGTGACTGATGGCGATGTTGCAGTCGAGACTTGCTGAGTACTCACCTCCTGCGATGCACGTGGCTACTGTAACCGCGAACCAGAGCCAGATCTCTGGTGTTCCTCTCAGCAGCTTCTAGATGTTGCGGATGATGCCTGAATTTTCGTAAAGATCGCAATTTTCTCGATCCTTAAGTGTTGCCAGTTGCTTTTATTCTGCTGTTAGGATCCTAGAAAGGGACGGACTGCGGTCAATTGGACCTTCTTCTTCTTCTCTCTCGTCCTCATCAGATATGCTCGCGCTTCCCAACCCACGCCCATCCTCGCCACCCGACAAACCCGGCGCAAGATCCTGAGCCCTAACCATCCTCGCATAAGACCCATGTCCATTCACCAGCTCGTCATGCGTTCCCTCCTCAACAATCCCCCCTTTATCCATCACAACGATATGATCCGCACTCTTAATGGTCGCAAGTTTATGCGCAATGACCACGGTCGTCCTACCAGCCGAAACACTATCCAATGCTTGTTGAACAACCCCCTCAGCATATGGATCTAATGCACTCGTCGCCTCGTCGAGAAGTAATATTTTCGGGGAGGAGATTACACTCCGCGCTATTGCGATTCGCTGTTTCTATCCGCCTGAGAGGAGGCCGTCTCGCTCGCCGATTCGGGTGTGATAGCCGTGCGGGAGAGCCGTGATGAAAGCGTGTGCGAAGGACAGTTTTGCGGCTTCCTGTACCAGAGCCAGTTGTTGGTCCTTTGGTGAGGTTTCGTGGTCTGTGCCGTTGAAGAGGGTTGGTTCCTGCTTTCTTGTTAGCATTCACTCTTAGGGTTTAGGTCTGTGGGAGGTACTGTTTGTCTTACCTGCTGCACGAGACGAACGTTTGTCCGTAACCATTTGAGGTCCAGCGTGCTGATGTCTCTCCCGTCGAGGGTGATGCTTCCTGCGGAGGGATTATACCAGCGCTCGAACAGTCCGATGATTGTGCTTTTTCCTGAGCCGGATGGTCCCTTCCACGGTTGGTTAGCCTTCCACGTATAACGCATACAGTTGGAAAGCGAGAACTCACCACCAAAGCAGTAACCTTTCCCGCAGGGATACTCAGTGTAAAGTCCCCGAGGACAGTAACTTCCGGACGCGAAGGATAAGCGAAGCTGACCCCATAGAGATCGATGGCGCCTTCAATTTCACCTGCATCAGCCTTCTCTCCCGATTCGTCAAAGGGGTTAATTTCGGATTGCCTATCAATGAGCGCGAATAGTTCCGATGCAGCCGTTTCAGCACGGCTGAATGTCACCATGTTTGGCATTAGCTGCATCCATACTTGGCAAGCACCCTCCTCCGAAGATCAAACGCCTGCAACGTCCTAATTCCAGAGAGAATACTCTCCGCGTACCCACCCGCCCTTGCATGGATCCGTAAAATCCTCGTCTCAATCGTCGCATCAACACCCCCCGCAACACCAAGGACAATCAAGAGCGTCGGAACCATGAAGATCAAGATCAAAGTGAGTTTCTACTGCGCCACGAACGCGATTATGAACGCCGTGATGAACGTGGCCAGCGCTTGCACGATGATTCCTAGTTTCTCGCCGGTGCCGGATGCGATGAGCGTTCCGTTTGTTGTTGTTTGTTGGGCTATTGCTGAGCCGCTTGAGCCGGAAGTTGAGCTGGAGGTGTCGGTGGCCGTGTTTGTGTCGTAGAAGGCAATCTCTTGGCTTAGGGCGCTGCGTAGGTACGACTCTCGGATCTTGCGCGTTAGGTGGCGCGATATGTAGGTTAGGAGGGAGGCGTAGATGTATGTTGAGAGGAGGCGGGCGATGCCGATGTAGACGAAGTAGAGCCTTCATTCATATATATATATTAGCATATAATCCCAATTAAACGTGATAGTTGAAACTCACGCAGAAGTGCTGACAGCATCCATGAAGTTCTCAGGCACAGACTCTGCATCCGAGAAACTAAATTCGCTCAGGAGCGTGAGGAAGTTTCCTATCACGAGGTTTACCAGTGCCAGTGTGACGCCGGATGCGATTGCTGCGGTGAAGCCGATGGTTTCGAGGATGTATAGCTTTTTGGTGCCAAATGTGAAGACTCACTGGGTTGGATACTTGTATTAGCCTGGTGATTTAAGGGGACAGAAAGTTTGGCGAGACGTACCAGGAACCCATTGCTGCCTTTTGTCTTCACCTTCTCTTTATTGGTGGATTCATCGTTTCTTTCCCCAAGCTCGGGCTTGACGAGTATTTGAGCGTCGTCGAGGATGTTACTGGCCTTCTCGGTTTCGGCTGAGCTTGGGAGGGCTGATGCTGTAATCTTGCTCGCTCTATCCACTATGCTGTGCTACTGGCATGCAAAACCAAGGAAATGAGTGGGCGATTGGGGTAAAGGCCAAGGTGAAGCTGTTCAATCTGTTTTTTTGGGGGGGGGGTGGGGGAAGGAGAATAGAAGGCAACACTGGGAAAGGAAGGGATTAGAAACAAGTCAATGGATTAAGGAAAGTAGTATGACGATAATGTAGGCGTATGATATAGTTTGTTGTTGAAAGATAGTGAATATATATATGGAAATCAAGAAAATAACAAGAGGTAAGAGTATTCAAATAGATGAGCTAAAAGGGAGATCATCCCTGAAGCATTGCTTTTTTGCGATATTGTTGTATACTTCGGACCATGGAGGCTACAATGTCCGCTCACAAGAAGGCAAGTTTGGGTACGTATACGTATACGCTGAGGATAAGAATGCGGAGGCCGGAGCCTCCGGGGCCAGAAATGCTAAGGCTGAATGCCAAGACCACTCAGCCTCGGAGCGGCGGGCCCTTTGGACTCCGATGCTTCTGCCAGGTACCTTCTCCTTCCCTACTCCCTCCCCTGAACGCGTCCATAAAATTGACCCCGGGCTATAGACAACTCTCTATACATGCGCCGATGGACACTGACCCAAGCAATCGAGAATCTTCCGGCGGACGGAGTCTTCTGGAGTCTTCTGGCCCTGAGAGAGCTCCCGCCCTCTGCACCTGATTATTTGTTTCTGTCTCATAGTAGCCTTCTTCGTCGGTTTCGGTTTCGATGCCGCTGTTGCTGCTGCTGCCGGTGATACCGTCGGCCTCGTCGATCCTAAGCTTCGTGTGAGCACGACCTTTGATGAGATAGGACAAAATATGCGCGGCCTAGACAATGCGGGTAATGCATTGTTCGTGCGGTTCGGCCTTGCGTCGAGGTCGTCCATCATGTGAGGAATAGGTAATTATCTTTTCGAAGTTAGATTCAAGGGTGCAATGGGTGAATATCGGCGTCAGACAGCTCAGTGCGGGGTATTAGGTCGATAGTTGTTATTATTCATCAGTTGGATGTATTATGGCAAACAGATGGATGGACATGGAGTGGCTTGCAGCGAATTGGAGGCAAATTAACTTAACTTGGGCCGCAAAAAGATCAATGGGAAAGATATATTTGCGGCCAAAGGCCGCTGTTGTTTCACGGGCGGCCGCTGAGAGATCCCGAAAACCAAAAAGTCTTTTTGTTTGCGAGGATGCGCAGATATAATAGCGGATGGAGAGTCAGCACTAGGCCTGGTTGATGATCCTCAATGGGCAGTACAGAGCTTGGGATGCAGTGTGCAGCCTTGTCCCAGAGCCAGTCTAATGAGATGCATTTCCTGCACCCCTAGGTGTGGGATGGTGTGGGTGTTCTCTGTAGGATTTCGCTACTGTCAATTCGTTCTGCAACTCCAATGTCTAACTCCCTGGTCTACTCAAAGTTCCTGGTCCGCCCGGCTTTCCTTGTGTCCCCACACCCCAGTCCTCGAGCCTCGTGCCCCTCGTCTTTGCCAAATCAGGCATCCGTCTTTAGTTCTTGTAGAAGGAGATTCTTTTTATTCCCCTTTTTTTGGGCCTTCATTGCAGCCGGCCTCGGCGCTCATGATTGTTTCCGTTCGCCCCTCAAGCCAAACAACCCAGGAAAGTACAGGTTGTCTCTCGCGAACAACCTAAGTCAGCGACACCCAAACCCATATAATGTCCTTGTCGGCCGAAAGCATCATCGCCCTAGTCACATTACTTCTTACAATTCCAACCTTTCTCGTCGGACTCTGGGCGATCTTCAAATGCTGGCGGATGCTCAGGTCCCCGCGCCGGCCCGGTACCACCGAGCTCGGCCCCGATCTGGCGGTGGTGGGGCTCACAACCCGAAGCCCTAACTACTGCGATGGTCGTTACTCGCCGCTGCCACTCGTGCATGGGCCGCATGGGCACTGGCAGTCTCCGGAGAACTTTGCCGAAGCGGGGTTGTTTTCTGGTTATTATGTATTGTGTATGTGGCCTTTGCGATGTCTTTCCTTTTCATTCATTGATTGATTTTGCTGCTAACGCTAATACCGAGGTTCCTAGAGTTTGGACGGTTGGAGTTTTCTCGTCAGGGACCTAGCTGGGAACGGCGATGACCAATAGAGGACATTGTGGTGTAAAATCTCAAGATGCGATTATGTATTAAGCAAATGTTAAATGATGAAATACACAATATGATTTGTTCAGAGAACGAGAGAGCAACACAACACCCAAGTCCGACCACAGCTCTAAACCATTTACTTTATCCTACACTTCCCCCCACCATCCTCAACATCAGCATCATACTCATTATAAGCCTCAACCACTTTTGAATCTTGGCCTTGGGCTTGAGAAGGAGGCCTTTCATCGTCCTCGTTTTCCACCTCCTCTATCGTCGGAAGGCTGTACCCCTTCACGGACGTCCGGGCCATGGCCGACGCGAGATCCGCATCAGCGTCTTCTTCCTCGTCATCGCCGTACCCACCTGCCGGTTTCGTGGCGGCGACGGTACAAGCCCAGCACTCGTCCTGGTCGTCGTTCTGGTCGTGGTCTATCTCGCCACAGCCGGGATCGTTGTAGTCGTCGCAGTCCATATCCCTATCATCGTCGGCTTTGTTGTCCGTGTTCGCGGTGGACCCCACGTATACGTCCACATCCACGTCCACGTCCATGCCCATGTCCATCATCACATAGTCGCTGTTGCTTCCCGTAGTGTACAAGGTCTCCCCCGGGTTGCGCAGGTTGGAGGGGTCGCCCATGCTCGATAATGATATTCTGAAGCGCTGGATCTTGATGGATAGCTCGTAGCTGTATAGTCGATGTGGAAATTCCGAGCAGGGTCAAAATGGGGGAGAATTGAGAAAGAGAAAGGAGATTCCTTGTGCATGCTATGCTACGACCCGAATCTGAAAACTCTACCGCGTGGCCTCCATACGTTCCGACCAGGGACCCTGAACTTTATCAAGTAAAGCTGTAACTACCATCAACCACGACAGGCCAGGAGGGAACGCGTGGTAGCTAGCTAGCGTGCTGAGGGTTCCGCACCAGATTACTACTGTAGGATGTGAATGTCCCTATCCTATCATCGAGTCCTACGAGCGGCGCTGATGACCTTGAGCACGGTCATAGTTGGTCTTTGTGAGCCCTTGGAAAGCGCTTGATCTCTGTGTCAGGGATTGCAACGAGACATAAATGTTCAACTAAACGTAGAGTCGGGCTAAGCAAGCAACGTTCTAGTAAGATCGTTTCTAAACCGGCAAGCTATGAATCTAACTCTGGGGAAGCATATCTTCCTCGGAGTCGAAATTTCTATCCGGGGATACTCTGCAGTAGGTATCTCCATGGTCATGTCTTGCAAACTCACAGTCCATCTCAATCTTGCCCAAGCGCGCCCTATTCCGCAGCACATGATCAACACACACGAAGTGTTATCGTCAGCAGCCTCCCTATCAATCATCCGTATATCGCGCTCCTAAAAATTGTACACGAGATCGCGCGCACGGAGATACGTCAGCTTAGGCAGATGGCAAAGACTATCAAGCACATCCTTCCACGAGCCATCACTACTCATCACCATGGAGTCGAATATCACACCTTCCAGACCCGTCAGAGTGTGACTGATCATACGCAAGTCGGACCCCAGGAGATGCGCATCGACAATCTCCAACTGCCGTAGCGGGGCTGAATGGGGGATAAAGCGAATCGTCTTACCTTCCCCGGAGTTCTAGGTACTCAGTCTCAGACACTCGAGGCTCGTGACATGGCGCAACAATGCGAAAGCATCTTCTTCATATTCTCCTATGACCCGGCGAGCGGTCGTTTTGGAGCCAAGGTCAAGAGCAAGCATCCAGAGATTTGCCAGCGTACGCTGCATCTCCGAGAGTCTCCCTGGCCAGGTGGAGAGTGCGTTGTCAGTCCTTATATGGAGGATCTCGAGCTTCCAACCGTAACGCTCGAGGCACCGCCGGACTATACCTGCGAGAGGCTTGTCGTCGTATGTGTCCTGGAGGTATAACTCGTCCAATTCGCGTAAATCTCTTCACTTGCTGTTCTCTTGGTGAACATCGCGTTCAGAGACTTAGTAAACCAGTTCCTATCAAGCCAGTCAAGTACATCGTGCGAAAGACCGACGTGCACGCGCTTTAGTGCCGGGAATAGTGCCAGGATGCAGCTGATATGTCGGTATATTGTTTTGATTTTGTCGGCATTGCAGGGCTGGTAGTTTTTCTGCTCGGACATTTGATATCCTGCACGTATCGCCGCTCCTTACTCCGTGAGAACCGCTCGAAGTCCTCGGGTATACAGTGACAGTTGCCTTTAATGCATATCTCGATGATTCGGTAGATGAGGCGATTCGTGCTGTGATAGAATTTGCTGTTCACTTTACGTAGGATCTGGAGAGTGCGCCGGCCTTGAGTGTTGACTTTATTATCGATCGCGTCTTGGGTGATCTGACTGGTTAGCTGGAGCCAGAGATTTCCCGCAATTGACAGGGACCTGGGTACTGGACCTGGTCGTAAAGTTCTTGAGGGAGCTTCTTGATAGGTGCTATCTTGCTCCGAGCCATGATGGTAACCTATCTTTTCGTAGAATATACATATGAGCTGTGTTGTGTAAATGCTGGTATGGTGATTAGGAGCCAAAAGGAAGAAAATGTGTCAGGATTGTCAGTTTGTGTGCCTCGTGGTAGAGTTCGAATGTCAGTACAGGTACTGACTTCCTTGAAAACTTTACCGGATGGGATCTCCGAATTTGACGACGCATAGCCACTATCGACTATGGTCAAAACTTGCGGGTTCCTTCCCGGGAGTCCTGTCCGTTGTTGAAGTCTAGGCCACGGAGTTTAGAACTGAGGTAAGTAGGTCCGGCAAGGTCCATTTAAGATTCGGAGGTCACGAAGTATTAGGCGGAAGCAGCGGGCACATCAGTATTTTTATTTGTTCCAATTCAGTAGTAGCATCGCTTATAGATGGCAATTTATGGCATGGGCGTGAGCGTTACACCCTCACTCGAGGGCAATTTATCAATATCAAAGCGATCATCAGCATTATGCTGAGTCGCTTCGCCCCGTGCAGGAATCCTTCATGTGTCATGTATCTCCTCAAAGAAGCGTGACTTTTGTGAACATCTCCATGGTCGAAAGTGGGATAGTCCGGTCCAGCATGGGCTGTCCAGGGCGGCCCAGCCGCAATCTGTTGGCGGTTACATGGTCAAGGCACTTGCGGTATGCCTCGTTGTCCTCAGCCTTCAACGCTTGAAGTGCCGTCGTTGGGAATAAAAAACGTAAGGTAGCGGAAGTTATTGGCAACAAACTTTGTCAGTAAACTTAGAGCGCAGAGGCTTTCGAAGACGGTCTTCCATGTCCTACCAGATCCAACCCCAGAGATACCCATCGAGCGCAGGGAAAGGCTCTCCAGATTTGGCATTATGCTCGCAATGGCTATTAAATCATTTACGGGGAGCTTACACGTGCAGATATCTAGACGTCGCAGGGTGGTAGTCGAATGTATGTGTCGAGGAGACTCGCTTGAGACGCCAGTTAACCTGAAAATAGCGAGTCTCTCAAGGGATTGGCAGTGCAGTAGTGCATCGAACACGCCGCTTTCTGACCCTGTGTACCTGCTATGAACTGTCTGCCGTCGTAAGCAAGAAAGCGCAGAGTAGACATCGTCTTGCCCATGTCGCATACACCATTTTTAGCCAGGGGCCACATCGAGTTGCGCTGCTGGATGCGTGGCGTTTTCAGCTGGCCGGTGTAGCGATCCAGGCTTTTCTGGACTGCCTTTGCAATAAGCCTCTCCTTCCTGCATGGACCCGATACTTCCGGCGCTCTTTCATTCGATGTGGACAATGCGCAGTCGCTGTTGACTGCTTTCTTCCTCTTCCCCTCCAAAGATAATGGGGTCATCGACACCCGCTTCCTCTACCTCTCCGTTGCTATCCGCACTCACGAACGCAATAAACCGCCCATCGCCACTCCACTCAAGCTCCTTAACCCCCTAAACATCCTCAGCAACCGGATACGCCTCCCCAAATCCACCAATGCTCAAGACATAGACCAGGCTGTCTCCACGGCCCGCTCTATCCGACAGAAACACGATATGCCGTCCATCAGGCGACCATCTCGGCTTCTCATCGCGAAAGGAACCCGAGGTGATTTGGCGGGCTGAGTGGTCTTTCCCAACTTCTGCAATCCAGAGCGATGACACTGGTGTCATATCCTTCTGCGAGAATGTCTCAAGCGCATAGACGGCCTTTGACCCGTCGGGTGAGATGTGTATGTCCTTAGGGAGTTTCAGGTCCGCGAGGGCGTTGAGGGATGCCTTTTGGCGAAAGGTAGGTATTGGCGGCATCTTTCGATATAATATTGTCTGAAAAAGTTATTAAAGGGTTGGAATGGGAGTTCGTGAAACTTCGAGTTGGAGATAAGGTAGACTTATGTACGTGAACGTGCGGGGTGAGATGGTGTCATCTTGCCCCATCGCTGGCCATTTGTGGGCGATCTATATATAGCCAAGCATCCTTATTCTGATCTTGCTGGTATCTTGGGTACAGGATCATATTAACAGGGCAGTAGCATCAGTACTCAGGTCAATATTTGCTCTGCCTCGCTTAAGCTCAACTAACGTACTCTTGCGATCCTCCTCGAAGCGCGCCCGTCACTGTCGGGAGGTCACTTAGTCTTAGCCCAGGCGACAACAACCAGACATAGAGTTACTATCGTACATCCGACTTCTGACTACCGAAAAGCTCGGTTGAAACTATGGTTGGTTGATTCTCGGTGGATTATACACACGTAAACCAAGGCTGTCAGTTTCTCCGCTGACAATGCATAGGGAGGCTCGCTCGACTGAAGTTGTGATGTGAGAATCCAAGCAGCAATGAGCGAGTAAGGGCATTCGATAGGTCAATGAAGATTCGGATATGCACTGTAAATAGAACCCGAGACATACTCCGTACCACCAAGGATAAGATCCGGGACATACTACTAGGTAGCCATAGCCCTAAGTCACGGGGGTTGTGTAACCTAAACCCAGACATTTGCCCTAACTCCAAGGAGCACTCGCCGATGGCCACTCTTTTGAATGGTAATCACAGCGGTTGCTATCTACCAGTAACTTGATTATAGTAACCTTCCGTGGGCTGTCGATGTATGTTGCAGTCAAGCTGTTCAAATAGAGAGCGTAGCGACTGGGCGAAATCAATCGAGCGACTCTGCCCAGTGAGAATCAGGGCCCAGCCTTTGCGCGCCTGCAACTTCGCTGGATTTGCAGGGTCTTGGAATCGGCCATCTGGGATTTCCAGCAGCCACATAGCTTGTCATGTCCTGCAAGATGCTAGGGGAAGGTCGGGCGCACCTTACTTTGTCTCACTCCTGCCAGGGCCGGATGCTCTTCTTCCGATTCCTCAAACCGCCCCATCAGCACATACTCGAAGAGAGCACAACATGCATCCTATCTGGTACCTAGCGCAATTGCCGTTACATCGCTACTGCAAACATGCGGCGACGCTCAGATCACATGGACAGCCCTATGCCTGAGTCTGGCGGTTTGGCCCGAAGAGGGTGCAGCGTGGCCAATCATTTCACTAATTAGCTAAATGACACGACTCAAGCAAGCAGCACTTTCAATAATGGATATAAAACACCACCAGTCACAGCATGCGCAGCGCAAGGCTCGCGCCTTGGCTGCTTGGCTCAATCTCGCGTCTAACCATGAAGGGTTTGAGCCCGACGCCCGACGCCCAACCGGACTACATAGCCAATCGGACGTGCATGAGGTAGTCTAATCTTCCTCGCGGTTGTTTTTAGGAGCCTCATTGCCCCGAGCCTGATTGACTGTTGATCTGATGAGAAATCCCTGAGGCGTACTTTGGCGGAGAGTGCAAATGGACTTTCGGCGCCATGGAGGAGAATTCCAGCGCCGTGGCTCTTCAGCCTCTACCTAGGGTATCTCAGGACAGCCATTCCTAGCATAGCAACGAACAGGACCAGGAAGGAGACAGGACGTCATCGTTAACTGCAGTGCACTCCATCAAGACACCCGATCCGCCAGCCCCGACGCCTTCTTTCAGGCTCCGCCACTCCAGCTACGGCCTGCTCCTCGCGATAGTCTATGCTGCCTTTGCGCTCGTGCCCTGGATTATTACCTGCGTCTTGTCCTATCGCCCAATCACCACAAAGAGCTACACGGAGACACTTCACTATGTGGACGCAGAAGATATACAGGCCCTCTTCGCTAGGAATGAACGGTGGTTCCATGCCGCTCGTGTGATCCAGTCAATTACCAGTGTCCTGACGCTACCGCTGACCTCTGGTATCTGCGCGAGCGCGGCCGTCATCTTCATGCAGCGCAGTCGCAACCTCACAATGCGCCAGGTAATGGCCCTTGCTGACAGGGAATGGATGCCATTCGCGGGCAATATCCGGCTCATATCCTCCGGGGTCAAATACAGGAGCCTGTTTCTGTTTATCGCAATGGCGCTGAATCTTCTGGGCTTGATCATTGCGCCACTCCAGATGATCTTCCTCTCGACGAATATGATTAAGACCCCAATTGGGGCCCAGTCGATTAACAGTCTCTTGGATCTGGCCATTACGGGGCCAAGATATGAGTACTCGTACCCCGAGAGCGACAATAATCTCATTACGGCCATGGCCCGCAGCGTTCTCAAAACCGCGACACTTGACGAGGCTCAGGCCCAGCTTTGGATGGGGGCCGGCGCATCCTGCGATCCGCTCTCTGACAACACTCCAGTTTATAATTGGTCCGCCACCATCAGCGAGAAGCGGGCTTGCTCAGCAATCGGGCCCACGTTTGGCACCATGGATCAGCTCCCTGACCCTTTTCTGGCTGAACTGCCTTCGGGATTTAACACCGGTCTTATTCGACAGTTCGCCCCGCGCATCAACTCGACCGCGCGGTACGAAAGCGTCACCGCGGAGGAGTTTCCGGCGGACTGTCAATCCATCGAGAACGGGCTTTTTGTCGAGTATGCCAATACGACTGGCCCATCTAATTATCCTCAAACCTGGGGCATTCAGGTCTGCATGCCAAGCAATGCCACCCAGTCGCCGTGGCGAGCCACACGCGATCGGCAGGAGTTCTCGGAAGTCATGTATCTGAACATCACAATTGACGGGTACCAGGCCGGTTTCTATGGAAAGTACGGGAATGCCATCTACAGGGTCACGTTGCATACGACGGCAGGCTATTTCGAGCTACCAAACTATATGAACGGTGGTCTCGCGGGGCCATTGCTGGATAAAGACCCCTCTGAATTGTGCGACAGCAACTGCGAGTCGCAAGGTTACAGAGATGGCGCCATTGGGTAAGTGCCTGTTCCCAAGACTCTCTTTGCATTGCTAACCCTGTAGATACTCGAATCATTACGAACGCCGTCAATTACAACTCTCCGACCCGTCTGATGCCCTTGACCCAATCAATAATAAAGGTCCCCTTCTCACCATCGCCCTGGCTCTCTTCGGCGAGGGCTCCTTTATCGCTTCCCGAGCCAGAAACCCGGCTGCATACGCAACCACAGTTCTACGCGATAATCCAACAGATGCGGAGTACAGGATGTCCGTTGCCTGTATCGACACTGTTCCGTTGGGGTGGCTCTTCTCAAAATATCCCACGAGGGGGCTAAATCGATGTATCTCCAACGGGGACGGCGGTGAAGAAGGCTGGGATGTCCGAAATCAAATCGCAGTGTGGCTGGGTAACTTTATAACGAACGAGGATCCTGCGGACATGCAAAGCACGTTCACGGCTGCTGCCTTTCTGGCTAACAAAGTGTGGATGCAGCACAATGCGGGGAGCACATCGAACCTGAAGGTTACGTATGACCGCGGCATCGATACAAAGGTCCCTGTTATATCGCTGGCAGGGATAATTGTCGTCTCGGTACTCTTGGCAACTCATGTCTTCTCCCTTCTCGCGCTTGGAATCTACTCTAGGTGGTCGCCGCGGTGGACATCGACTCTGGACTCCTTCGCCATGATGCGCATGGGCACGGACATCCTTCCTCAACTTCCAATGTTACTTGCGTTGGGGTCGCACCGCCTCGACGTCTTCGACCAGGCGCCTGGGTATGTCGGTGACGCAGCGGAGGGAGAGACCACGGGGAGGCTGGGCGTAGGAGCGTCAGCACATTTGAAGGAGGGTAAGAACTATCTGTCTTTCCATGAGGTTCCGAACGTTTATGATCCTTAACCGGCCGGGGTAGGTCGGGATACTGCATCTAGAGCGCAGGACCGTATTTCCTTCTCTATGTATAATAACCTACCACACCCGACTACACATATGATGCGGTCCCGCAACGCAGATGGAATTACTTGATCGCGTCAATCCCAAATTTGGTAATCGCATCACTGCAAATACCGGCCCCCCACATTAACCGTTTCCTGATCAGGAACTTTTGGACTGGCCCTAGTCTACTGTAGCCCCCTGTGGCGTTGATGCCGTGTGGGTCTACCGGTGCCAACTTCCAACTCAACCTTCAACCAAGCCCCAGGTTTCTCCCGGGAGAGCTGAATAGCGACCTCCGAATTGAGGCACTCAGTCGGAAGTAAGAAGCACACAGCGCAAACTGGAGATTTATCCACATTTCTTGCTGCCAGGAGGTAAATCGCATGAGATTAATTTCCATATAAGCCACGCAGTAGTTCAACGGCTACGGAGGCTAGGGCAAGCCCGGGTGCAAAAGTACCCTCACCAACCAATGACCATTAGAGGATATATATCAAATATGCAACTCAGTATGTACCGTTGTCCCGTTAGTTTGACTAGGGTATCAATAATGACAGGCTTGACAGCTTGACAGCTTGACCCGCTAGACTAGAAAGGACTCAAGGTAGTCTTCTCCAACGGTGAAGACGCATTTAAATTTTGAGGGAGCCGCATTGGAAGAACCAATTTTCCTACCTGCTATTGTCCACGACGACCATGGAAATGGACTACACGGTCCTCCTACTCGCCATAATCGGCTTATCGATCCTCACTCGCTACATCTCAAAACTCACCAACCGACCCGCCGGCCCCCTTCCACCAGGCCCGAAACCCCTCCCAATAATCGGCAACATCCACCAACTCCCCAAATCTCTCCAATGGCTACACCTCTACCACATGAGCAAAACCCACGGCCCAATAATGCACCTTAGCATGGCCGGGCAACCGCTCATTATCCTCTCCACACACCAAGCAGCGCACGACCTCCTCAACCGCCGAAGCGGCGCATACTCGCATCGTCCGCGAATGGTCATGGCCGGCGAACTCGTCACGAAAAACATGCACATGCTCATTCGTCCCTATGACGAGCGGTATAGACTGCATCAGCGGATGGAGGCGCCGCTCCTGACGCTGCGGAGTGCGAGTCGGTATCGGCCGCTGCAGGATCTCGAGAGCCAACAGTTACTCTTTGATGTCCTGGCCGAGTGGGACTTATCTGGTGAGCGCGGCATCGACTTCCATCATCACTTTGAGCGCGCGATGGCGAGTACTATTTACGCTCTGAATTACGGGTATAGATTGAGAACGGGGCACGAGAAGGAATTGCTCGATGGGAAGCGCGTGCAGGCTGAGTTTGCAAGGACAGGGCAAGTCGGCGCTTACCTGGTTGATTCGTTCCCGAGTCTCAATCATCTGCCGCGGTTTCTGGCGCCGTGGAAGAAGGAGGGCGAGGAGCTGTATGAGCTTGAGCGGTCCTTGCATGTGGGGAATCTAGAGAAAGGACTAGGTGGTAAGGGGTGGAATTTCGCGAAGTACATGGAAACGTCGCCCGAGGCGAAGGAGATGAGCACGGAAGAACTTGCGTTCGATCTGGGGATCCTTGCGGATGCGGGACTGGACACGTCGACTGTTGCGCTGGACTGGTTTATTGTTGCGTGGATTACGTCGGGGGAGAAGGGTGGGTGGGTTAGGACGGCGCAGAAGCTGTTGCACGAGGTTGTTGGGAGGGAGAGAATGCCCACCTTTGAGGATCGGCCGAGGCTTGCTTATATTGATGCAATTGGTATTTGTCTACCCTGCTCCAAAATTCACAGATTCAGGCATGCTAATATGGCTGCAACTCAGCAAGCGAAACCCTACGCTGGCGCCCCGTCGTCGTAAGCGGCGTGCCGCACTTCACCAAGACCGAAGACACATATATGGGCTACCGCATCCCCGCGAACTCGACCGTGCTACCAAACGCATTCGCCATCACGCGCGACGAGGAAGCTTTCGGGCCGGACGTCGACTCGTTCATTCCGGAGCGGTGGCTTGTAGACCCTGACTCCCTCCCCGAAGAGGGCAAAGAGACAATCGACATCTGCGGATGTAACGTCTCCGCCCTAAGGGACCTCCCACAGACGGGCTTCGGCTTCGGACGGAGAATATGTACGGGTCGTCTCATTGCTAGGAATCAGCTATTCATCCAGATGGCGCGGATGCTCTGGGCGTTTGACGTTGAGGCCGGTGTTGTCGGTGAGGATGGGGAAAGGCATAAAGTCGATGATATGGATTGTACAGAGGGGTTCGTTACGCTGCCGAAGCCGTTTAGGGCGGTGATGAGGCCGAGGGGGGGTTGGGTTCGGGAGGTGGTTTTGAGACGGGGGACGACGCATGGGGTTGATCATGGGGAGATTCTGGAGATGGCGAGGATTGATCGGTGAACAGGCCTATTCCTGCCTAGTCAACGAATGGTCCGCGTGGAGATCGTTATCTATCAGTGTTAAATCACTGCGCAATTCGATCCAAATTGCAAGTCTTTCCCATCCGCGTGGCAGCGCCGCACTATCTATAGATGGTCGTCTGATGCCGCCGTATCGACGGGAGTTGCGTAGGGAGGATGAACGTGTATTTGTGCATAGCTGGGTGACATCTCCTTCTTTTTCGTCTTGCTAGGTAGTTCTAGTGCCATAGACCAACAAGTCAGAAGTCAGAGCCGTCAGAATACGAGTATTTGTACCAACTTGAGTCCCTCGGAATCGCGGGAAATAAAACACCTCGGCGAGATCTCACCCAAGTTAAAGCACAAAAAAAAAAAAAAAAAAAAAAAAAAAAAAAAAAAAAAAAAAAAAAAAAAAAAAAAAAAAAAAAAAAAAAAAAAAAAAGAAAAAAAAAAGAAACAAGAAACGTGGACTTGGATAAATTGGGGCATGTAGCGAATTGGGACCCGACAGGCCTATAGTGAAGTATGGAAGTGGATAAGTTGATGCTATTCAGAGACCGCCGGCGGCGGGAGCTAACTACCTAATGCTGACGAAGAACTGAGTCATCTGGGATGACCGATATAGCGAACTGTGCACACTGCGTGACAGGGCAGGCATGAGCTAGGTCTTGGATTCTGTTATAAATGATGAGTTCCAAGTGCACGTATGGCGGACAAAGCTAGCAACATTCTGCATGCATCTTGAGCCACGCTCAGCGTATTGGACTTCCCCCAGCCGCGCGAAATGCCCACGACAACTGCTTCGGTGATCGCAGATAAGAGCATTATCGCGA
>NW_027396711.1:0-42519 GCF_047715775.1 Aspergillus undulatus | reverse complement strand
TATACTTTTAAATAACTAGGTCTTCAAATTTTATAAAGGTTTAATATACTTAATATATATATTAATTTTATAATAAAACTAGCTCGTGAGATTAATATAATATTTTATTTTTTTAAATATATAAACTTTAATACTAGAATAGCCTTGAATTTTTTTAGTAAGAATAATTAAACTAAGAATATTAATATATTTTCTTAATAGCTTTATAGAAGGGAATCTAATAGATATTTCAGATAAAAATAATTTAATATTTAAATATTTTAAATATCTTAAAATTATTAATAAATATTAGAGATACTTGTCTAAGTTATATAATAATATAATAATAATATTATTAATATAAGCTTGATAGAAGTTTTAAAACTCTCCTAGTATAAGGTTTATTATATACTATATATAAGTAATAGAGTTTATATAACCTATAATAGCTATATTAAATACCTTTTAACTATAGTAACTAATAATTACTAGTCTATTCCTACAGTCCTTTTTTATTAGTTATTAATAAAAGAATTTAACTATATAAATAATAATAATATACCAAGGTATATCCTTGAATTAAGTCTAGAAAACTTTACTAGGTTAATATAGGATAATAATTAGGTTTAGCTTCTTTATTTTATAGATTAATAATAACCTAATATTTATCTTCTATTTAATATATCTTAAAATTAAATATATAATTATGGATAATAAATACTAGATACCTGAAGGAGTATAGCTAATTATTAATTTAAGTTTATTAGTTGTATGTAAAAAGTTAAATATAAAGTTAATAAACTCTTAATCTAATTTAATAACTTTATAAATATAGGAATTTAGAATTTAGTCTTCCTATTCTTATATAATAATACTTTTATTAACTTTCTAGAATCTTATAATATTAATATTATAATTATCTTAGGCCTAGATATAAAACTATTTAATAGTTCATTATATTAAGTAATAATTTCAGGATTATTATTATAGTAGATTATTATATTAATATCTAAAGTAATAACCTTATTTAATTAAACTTATCATTTATCTAATAAATTAAATAGCTTTATATGAACTTTAGGCTTAGGACCTTGCTTAAGGTTAGAGATATTAGCTTTTAAATTATTAAATTTAGTAGTAAAGACCTTAAAGCTCTATTTAATATATTAATAGTAAATATAAGGATACCCTTGCTTTAAGGAAAAACAGGCTATATTATAGCTAGGGTAGTTAGTAGAATAGTTATTTTATAAAATAAGTTTTATAAAATAAACTTAGTTACTTTAATATTTACTTAATAGGTAGAGGTATAATTTATCTCAGAAAGTAAATTAAGGCAAGAATAATAAGTAATAATAATAAAAGTAAGAATTTTATTTACTATTTTAATAAGAATTTATAATTAACTAGATATATATAAATTATAATATTATTTTATTGATTAAATTTAATAAGTAATAGCTTAAATAATAAATTATAGTCTTCAGGAAGTATTCCTAACCTTTACTAGAATTTAAAATTTTTAAATAAGGTAATAGAATATAATACTTTAAGGTATAAACAGGCTAGTTTTTAATATATTTATATTTTATCTAATATTAAATAGGGAATTTTTGTGGCCGTCACCGTTGTACGGGCTTATGTGGCTTATATCATACCTTAGTAATCACGCAGTTCTTCTACCCGCCGCTCGACGGCTTCAGCTTAGTTGAATCCAAGAACTTCATGATAATCATAAAAGCCACCTTATAAATAATAGCATGTCCGGTTTATTCGGTTCTGCTAAATTATCTATCTATTTAATATTCTGAATTGCTTTAATCTATCCTAATTCGCTTATTCACTAATTCACTATTCTATCTACTATATTATTAATAATCTAGGTCTCTAATCATTACTACTACCCTGCTTAGTACTACTCTATACTAGTCTTGCACGCATGGCCTGATATCAAGGTGTTGTCGCCATTAAGGTGCGTTACCAGCGATTACTTATACTTTAGTCAGCAAATCCGCTTCTTCTGTGGGTCTGTCCCCTTCGAGATAGAAACAATATCTATCTCATAAAATCAAACTATATACTTAATTATAGTAGTATATCCAGTTTATCTAGTTCCTATTAAATTTTATTATATTTAACTTCTAAATTATTTTATTTACTTTATTTATCAAGCTCTTGCTTTATTTGCTATTATACAAGTTTAGGTATACTTGCTAACCTTGTTCTATTATTTTTATATTACTGTCTCGGGTTCTCCGAGCTATAATAATTTCTTTTATTAAACCCCTTAACTTTACCCTACTAATATCAAAATATCGTTACTCCCTATTATATTTAGAAGAGCTAGTATACTAACTTTTATATATTAATTCTCTGGTAGCTTATCTACTAGTAAATTTAATACTTGGATAATTAATCTCTTTAAATACTTTACTACTATATCTCCCTAGCCTGCTTTAGCTAAGTACTATTAATTTTTTATTAATTAAGGTCTTAAATATTTAGTTCTATACCTAGCTACTAAGGAATTCCTATAGCTAGTTAGTATTTATTAAATTAACAAGACTAGCAAGTACCTTGACTAGATTAGTAATAATTATATTAATTATAATATCAAGAACTTTATTAAACTATTTAGTTATACTTTATACTCCTGTTTTACTTTAATAATATTAATATCTCGTGGTAAGCAACCCCGTAAGTTAGTTAAATATATTAAAATATATAAAATATATTTTAAGTTATAAGAATTATATATAAATATATCCTATAAAATTAATAAATTATATAATAAACCTTAAAATATTATTTTACCCCCCCGGGCTATATCTCTGTGCTATATATTACTAGATATACTAGCTATACTAGTAATACTTACCTTATTATTAATTAATTTATTATTAACTAATCTACTATTTAACCTGCAAGTTAGTTTACTATTTAAAATAACTATAAGCCTTCTAAGAAAAAGTTTATATTTTTTTAATAATTATTTAATAATTCTAATATTTAATCTAAATCAAGACTAAGCTCTAGTTCCAAGCTTAGCCTTAGTAAGTTACTTATTAATAATAGCTAAAATAAATTATTTTATATTACAGGATATTAACCTATCTTACCTCCTAATTTATAATCTTAATTAAATTAATACTATTAAACCTATTATTATTATACTATATTAGGAAATAATACTACTAGTTTTAATTATAATTTTTAGATAATACTTCAAACTTTAAATTCCCTATTTATAATTTATATAACAAGGTATAGCCTACTATAGTTAATCTAATATAAATACTATAATAAATATAAGTTTTAATAGATAATAACTAAGCTATAATAAATATTTATTTATAAATTATTAAATAATATCTATGCTAGTAACCTTCCTAACCTATTTTATTTAAATAATACCTGGGTTATTATTCTTATTCTTGCTATTATACTAGTCCTAATCCTTCAGACCCTAGTAATACTTTATAAATTATAGCTATTTCTTTTCCTATTATTAATAATAATAGTTATACTAGAATATAGAAAATAGAAAAGATTAGATATTTCTACTTTAATATATTAAATAATATTACTATAAAATAGATTAATAATACTATATATTATAAGGACATGAATATTTTTATTAATTAAATATATAATATTATTAATTATAAAGGAGAAGATATAGTCTAAACTAATATTTAAATTTATTTATATAGATTTATATTATATTAGTTTATTTCTTAACTTATTAAAATTAAAAAGCTAGCCTTATATTATAGCTTGCTTAAAAAAAGCTAGCTTAAATTCTTAATTAAATACTTTAAACCTAGCTTATAAATAGCCTTGTAAAAGCTTACCTGTTTATCTTATACTTATAAAGATATTTAGAATAATAAATCTCCCTAGATATTTACTAAAAATATAATATATTATTATTATACTGCCGAGATTACTAGCTTCTTTAACTAGATAAGTATAATCTAGAATTAACTTAATTTATATTTATAATATAATATCCTTAAATTAATTATTTATATTATAATAGCTTAGTTTTTTAAGAATCTTGAAGAATAATAGTATCTTTAATAAAATATCTTTATAAAATTTAATAATTAGTAGAACTCCTATTTTACTTTTTTAATACTAGTAATAATAGTCTTAAATTCATAAATTTAAATTAGAATTACTACCAAGGTCCCTGAAGTAATAATTATTAATAATAAGCTAATTATCCTAATTATTAATTATATAATTATTCTAGGCCTCCCTATAGTTTAACTTATTTATTATATTATTAACCATTACCCTATTTATTAAACCAAGCTTAATATAGGTATTAAAGACCTTTTAGGCTATAATAATTATAATAACTTTAAATATAGTTAAACCTAAATATAAATACCTTTTCAAAATTTCTATATAATAGGCCCCTTGTAAATAAATATACCTAAAATAATCAATAATATTAGAACTAGAGGCCTGATACTAAATCTTTTATTATTAAATAGTTTTTTTAACCTTAAACTTAGCCTTAGTATAAGGCTATCTATTAAAATATTATTTAACTTGAATACTTAGCTTATCAAGTCTTTATTATATATTATAATATTAATATTTCTAATACTTACTATACTAGTAAATCTCCTATCAAGAGTATAATTAAAAATCAAGACTTTAATAATAATAAGAAATAAGAAAATATATTTTATAATTACTCTAAGGCTTTCAAGATTAAATACTAAGATATAAATCCTTTTTACTAAAAATATTATTAATGATATTACTAAGATTATTACTACTTAAACTATAATATAAGTTTTATATTAAATAATTTACTATATAAATACCTGAGAACTTCGTGCCCTAGCAAGATTAATATTAATATTATTATATATTAAGTTTTATTTACTATTTTATTATTAAAAACCTATATTATTAAACCCGAGAACTTAATAATACCTAATATATTATTATTATATACTTAGAAAAGTATTACTACTATAATTAGGTTACATATAATTAAATCTTATAAAGAAATCTACCTTGATATAGAATATTCTTAATTAATAATATTAGTTTCGTTTAGTTAATCCCCAGGGTAATAATTAGCAAGATAGCTTATTTAATTTATATTAAAAATATTAATTTAATATATAATTCTAATATTTATATTATATTCCTAGTCTATTTTCCTATTATTATTAATAATATTATTTAACTAACCTTTATAAGGCTCATGGTCATAGTTTATATTATTAATAAGATTAATACTAAGTTATTATTTAGTATAGAGATACTAAATTACTATAAAATTATTTTTAATTATAATAGAGAAATTATTATTATTTAATTATATTAAAATCTAACCTTTCCTATTTACTATTATACTAAACCCTATTAAATTACAAAGATACTAGTTTATATATAATAATCTTATTTTTTACCTGCTTACTCTATAAGCTAGCTATATTTTAGTTAAAGTAAGGAAGACCTTACTAGATAAATAAGATTTTATTTTTAAGTTATCTTTAATTACCCTGTTTAACTAACTTAATAGCAAGATTATTATTTATATATACCTTGTTAATAGTAAGCTATTATTTGTTCGGGCTATTAATAAGATATCTAATAATATTATTATTACTAGATATACTTATTTAAGTATATTATTAGATTTAAACTATATTACTATTTATCACGCGAGAATTAATACTATTATACTTATAAAAATACTTTTATATTTTAATAAAGCCCTGATAAAAGCCCTCTAAAATTATACTATTAATATATTAGATACTAAATAAAGCAGGCCTACTACATTATTAAGAAATTAATTAAAAAATAGATAGAAAGCTCTAAATATATTAAATTATTAGAATTATTATCTATATATAATATCTTATTAAATAAGGCTATTATATTACCTAATAGTATTATTATTTATTATAGAGGTAATTATAATATTATTAATTAATATTAAAATATTATTAAATCCTTTAATATCTAAATTAATAAATTAAATATATGTAGCGAATTGGGACCCGACAGGCCTATAGTGAAGTATGGAAGTGGATAAGTTGATGCTATTCAGAGACCGCCGGCGGCGGGAGCTAACTACCTAATGCTGACTAAGAACTGAGTCATCAGGGATGACCGATATAGCGAACTGTGCACACTGCGTGACAATATAGGTATTAGTAATATTCCTAAAAAATAATAAATAAAGGTACCCTTCAAGGAGAGCTAGGAATAATATATCCCATGACCTTATATTTATTATTAATTTAAGTAAGGTCAAGCTTTAATTAACAAGACCTTAGACCCTCTTATTAATATTAAAAAATTTAAAATAATAATTAATTATACTTTTATTAGTTTCTTTATTTTTATAGTCTATTACCTGGTTTTTAACCTCAAATAGCAGAAAATTATTAATAAAAAGTATATTATTATTAATTTATATAAAGTAAATAAGGAAATAATCCCTGATTAGTATCTTATATTTATATAGCAAGAGATATTAGTATTTATTTATAATTATAGTTATATTTTTATTATTAATATACCCAAGTTCTTGTATTAATAACTAGTTTAATATAATTATTAAAATTATAGAAAACAGGAGGTCTTTAATATAATAATTATAAGATTTATTAATTTAGTCCCTTTTATATAATATTAGATAGATATTTATTTATATAATTTTAAATCTTTTTATTATATTTATATTAACAATATATTTATTATATCTTATATATTAAATAATTATTTTAAATATCTAGTTGTAGTTTTCTTGAAGCTCTAAGACCTTAATATTAAAATTAAATTATTAAAAGCCTTCCTAGAATTTCTATTAATCTAGTTACTAGGGTAAAGAATTAACTTGTTAGGTTTAATTATATTAGTTAAAAAACTTAAGGCTATCTTTATACTCTATTTCCCTGAAATACTTAAGGATCTTAAGTACTATACTAGTTTAACTAACTAGTTTTATTTAAAAATTAAGAACTATATTAAATAGATTTAACCTTTCTAAAATTATAAGACTATATTATTACAAGGTACTCTATTTAAGAAATAAGCTTATAAAAATTATATAAAAATTACTTAATTAAATTTACTTTAAAAAAGATTATTTTATTTAATAATATCTAGTCTAAATTTTAAAAACTAAACTTTCTATATATTTTAATCCTAAATATATACTCTATATTAATCTTAATATATTAATCCTAGGTTATAATATTATTATTTATTACTTGGATATATCTAATAACTAGAGTTATAAAGACTAGTTTATACTATTATTTTAAATATAAATATAACCTATTATATTTTCAAATTATTCTCTAACTAAATTAAAAAAAAACTTACTAATTAACTAAATTACAGGTCTTATATTTAGTTTAATTATTATAAAAAATTTATTATTTTATTAAAGTAGCTAAGAATACTATTATTATCTATACTAATTATTTATTTACTTATAGTATTATTAAATAGACTTTATTTAATATTATTATTTTTAAGAAAATAAACCTATACCTGGTTAAAATAAGTTAATTTATTTAGTAATTCTATATTAATTTTTATTATAAACCAGGTAAGGATAATATTATCTTTAATATTTTATTATATTTATTTTATAAAAATAGAATAGTTAACCTTTCTATACTTAATCTTGATAAATTACAAGTTTATACTATAACTATTTCTATAAATAACTAAAGTATTATCTCGGGTGTGGGAAGCAGTTCACTGATGTGTCATGAAGTAGTTGTTGATGAAAGCTAGCTCGAAGCCGTGACGGCTAGAAGAACCGATGTGGCTGACTAAAACATGACTTAGCCTGTTGAACAAGAAAGATTAATAAGTATATAATAATAGGGTTGATAGTAAAACTCTTATATCCTTATATAGTAAAATAAATATAATTATTGATCATAAAATAGTATAACAGTAATAACAAGATAAGAGTAAGCTATAAGTTAATTATAATCATGTTTTATAGAGTAATAAAGGAAGCCCGTGTTTCTTGTTCTAATTAATAACTTGATCCTAGTATACTTTATTATAGGCTTTAACAAGGTCTTTAAAGCCTGAGTTAATAGCATGAACCTACTTGTTATTATTAGCTAAATACCCTTGCTATCTAACAAGATACTCCACGAAAGGAGTATAAGATTAACTAATTAACTAAATATAATATCCTAGTAGTTATTTAATTTCTTAATAATTATTATTATCAGGGAATACCTTATTAATAATAATAGGAGGTTTAGGATAATTATATCTATAAAAGTCCTTGTTAATAGGTATAGGTTTAAACTAATTAATTAATATAATTAAGTAGATTTTTTAATTTAATAGCAAGCCTGATAGCTAATAGGCTAAATAGCTAACTTGCTTGGTAATTCTAAATAGGCTAGTATACTATTTCATGAACTTAATAGGGATATTTAGTATTAGTAATTAATAACCTTTATAAAGCTATAGGTATATATTCTAACCTTTATTAAATTTAATAAGATAATATTTAATATTATAGCTTGATTTTATTTAAATAATTATATAATTAATTACTTTAGCAAAGATATTCCTTAAAATATTCCACGGGGTATATAGATTAATACTAAATAATAAATAATAAAGGGTATCTATAATTACTAAACTCTTTAACTTATTTAATATAGAGATAATTATAGGTAAATAAGCAAGCTAATATATTCTAGGTAATAATATACTAAATTATAACTTTAATTATTTAAATAAACCTCTTGGTCTGGCTATCAGTCTGTAGATATAATATAGTAAAAAAGTATTAATTAATATATAATACTTTACTAAAAATTCCTTTCTAAACCCCGGAAATAAAGCAAGAATCTTAATCTAATATAAAGTATTTTGGCAGGCCCTAATTATACTACTAAAAATACTTAATAAGAGTAATTCCCTATTTAAAAATAGTTTACTCTAAATAGCTAGGAATAAGCCTAGTTTATTTTATAAACTTATTAATAGTAACAAGGAGTTAGTCAAACCCTCTAAGTAATTTATTAACTTAACTATCTAGATTAAAGCTATTAAAAGGCAGGATAGTAATAAAGTTAAATATAATTATATTAAAAGGAACTGGTAGTAGCAGAATCAGCTATAATAATCTATAAAGGAGATATTATTATAGAATATTTTCAAGATAAGTAGGGTACTTAGTAATATAATTATATAAATATTTATAAGATTAATATAATATAAAGCTATAAAGGATATTAAGATATTAATTAAGCCCTTAGTAGCTATATAAATTATATATAAAATAAAAGATTTCCTTTTTTATACTTCATGGAATATAGAGCTATAGGTCTTTAATAATAATTAGCTTACCTTGTTTTTTTATAGTAAATTATTTAATTATATAAAGTAACCTATTATCTAGCTAGTAGGGGAGCTTTATTAAAATATCTCTTTTTAATATATTAATAATTATTTTTACTTATAAATTAGAGGGATAGGCTTCTTAAATCTAGTATTTAAAATCTTTAGATAGCTATAACTCTATAATAGGTAAAGTATTTATAACAGGGATAGTATCTATTATTAATCTATTAAGATTAAGGGTTTTTTATATAACTAAACTACTAGTTCAGGGAAAATATAATAATATATTAAGGATAATATTTACTTAGCTAGGCTTGTAAAAAATTAATAATTAAAATTATTAAATATATTAACTTACATGAATTAACCTCAGGTTTAGGTTCTCAAGGGTAACTATATTTATTAATAATTACTTTAATATTCTAATAGTCAAGGCATAATTAGTATATACTATAATATTTTTTATAGACTTAATTAAATATTAAACCTTTTAAAATATTTATACTAAGTAAGATACTTCTAATTTAATAGGCTAGTATAACTATTTAGCTTTTATAAAGCTATAGCTAAGGAAGAGAACTAGTTTAATTTTTATTTATAGAGGTAATATAGCAAGGTCCTTATACTTAAAGTTAGAGCTTAGATAGTATATTATAATACTATAGCCTTATTTTAAAGTATTAAGGTCTAAATAAAGGTAAAACTCTAGATTATAGTAAGCAAGGAACTAAAGTTATTTAAACTATTTTTACAAGTTATTAAATATAGCAAGCTTAGCAGGTATAAGATTATTTAATAATATAATTTTTATAAAGTCCTAATAAGCTTAGCTTTTCTTTAAAGCTCCTCTTAAAAACTTTATCTTTTATTATTATAGGGGATTAATTTAAGCAATAAAATATTTTATATAGTAATAAAACTAGCTAGTTAAACTAATATAGTATTCTAGGTCCTTTAAGGTTTCAAGGAATCTAAGAGCAAGGATTATTTCTAGCTTTTTAGTAAATATTATAAAACCTAAAGTATTAATATATTACCCTAGTAGCTAGATAGACAGGAACCTAATAAATATTTTTATTAGTTTAAATTTTATATTTATATCTTGTAATTACTTAAAGACTAGGGATAGGTATTTCAAATATTTTAATAAAATCCTTCAGGCAATTATAATATTATTAATATAGGTTTTAGTAAAAGCCTCAAAATTATATAGTAATAAGTCTATTTATTACTAAATAAATAAAACTAAGTTAATAAATCTTATTATTATTACCTGGAAAACTTTTTATCTATAATAGCTAATTATAGCTAGGTACTTTAAATAATTATATTAAACTAGCTATTAATAAAAAAACTTTATAGTATTAATTACTAAAATATAGTAATAGCCCTTAATAAGATTAATAATATCTTATTAAGTTAATATTAGGTAATAGTCAGGTTTTAACTCTATTTTACAAAAGTTAATAATAATATAGCTTTTTTACTTGGTTTCTTTTATTCAGGGATCATAGACTATATACTAGATAATAAAAATAGGGAATCTAGTAGGGGTATACTTAATAATATATTTTATTTTCTTTAAATAGATTAAAGGGTTAAAGGTATTATTAATAACTTTTTAATCTTCAGGATTAATATAATAAATCCAAGGTCAGGGAAACTATTATTCTTACCCTAGCTTTATAGGTATTTCTAGCTACTAGTCTTTAAGTATATTTATAATAATAATATTTAAGTTATTAGAATTAACCTAAATATTATATTATTAAATAATATTAGTATAAGCTTGCATAGTCTTGGAACTTTTATCCTTATAATAGAGTATAACCTTATTTAGTAAGATTATAGTTTTTTTAAATAAAATATCTTATTTATTAAGTAAATTAGTAATATCTATAAAACACGGGATTAGTAACTTAATAGTAAAAGTATTAAAAGCTTGTAAGAATAACTACTTAATATACACGTGATAAGAATAATTAGAACCTTGCTTTATTACTAGTCTTGTAGTTAACAGGTCTATATTTTAATAATACTAGCTTTAGAGAGAGCCTACTTCCTCTAGTATAGCTAGGGGGCTGGTATTATCCTTAAAATAGGGAAACCTGACTTGGCTTTAATTTCAGGCCCTCGGGCTAGATAACCAAGTTCTAGTTTAATAGTATAAGTACTAATATACTCTAAATTAGATATAATATCAAGCCTGGACCAATATTAACAAATAGTAATTAATAAAGATAATTTATTTATAACTTTGATAAATAAGAAGTCATGGTTAATAAGATAAGTATTAATAATAATAGATTTAATAATATTAGTATTACCAATAGGTAGTTAATTAGAGGGTTTAAAGATAAAATTATAGTCTTTTAGTAGCTTAATATATAGGTAAATCAGGACTTTTATACTAGAATATACAGGGATAGTTATATATTTTAGTATATAAATAGGAATAGTAGTTAATCTTGCAGGCTAAGCTTAGATATAAATCAGGATAATTATATTATAAAAATTAATTTATATTTTTAATTACTTATAAAGAATTTTAAATCTTTTTTATTATATTATTTTTATACTAACAAGGAGCTTCGCGGAAGCACTATTAATAAAGTATACTATAATTAAAATTTTAGCAAAAACAGGCTTACTACTTTCTGCTTTTATCAGGAAAAATAGGTTAAATATAATATACTAGTTAAATAAATATTTTGATCTAAAGCTACTAATAATAGCAGGCTATTTTGCAAGATATATAGTAATATTTAGAATATTTTAGAGGAATACTATATTACCTATTAACCAGGAATATCTAGTATCAAGGTAGATATTATAATATTCTTTAATAATATTAAGGCTAGCTTTGGTAATAATACTTTACTAAGTTTATAGAAGTATAGTATTAGTTAAATACTTATAGTTAGATTTAATAATTTTTACTTTAGTTATCTTAATAGTAAATATAACTAGTAGCTCAGAGCTCTTTTCAGGGTAATATTAAAGTATATATTAATATAGTTAATTATTTAAGCTAAACTTGGTATAATAAATGAAATATAAAGTTATAAGTTTATCTAATAGAGGTAATAGGGATATTATTATAGTATTAGCAAGATAGCTATTAATATTAGGGTTAGAGTTAGGATTAAGCTTCTTAATTAAACTAGTTATTAATAGCTCATGATTTAATAATATAGCTTGGCTATATAATATAAGGTTTATAAAATAATTATTTAATAAAACTATAGGTAATAGAATAGCCTGATAAATAAATAAAAAGTTTAGTATACTAAAATTAGGTATAAGTATAACCTAGAGGGCTATAGAGTTATTCAAGGTTTTAATATTTATTAAAACTAGTTTAATAATAAATATATAATTATTTAACTAGAAATTTAGTTAATTCTATAATTAATAATTTAGATAGCTACTATTTTAGTTCTAACCTTGACTAGTTAACTATAAAGACCTGTTTAACAAGTTCAGGGAACCTATAACAGGCTAATTATATAGAATTCTATTATTACTAGAGGCCTGGTTTAGGTAATAGTATAATAATAAATAGCCTTAACTCTTATACTAGTTTTACTACATGGGCTAACTATATAGCTGCTAGAAATAATATATTATAGGGTATAAGGTTAGACTAGGGTAATATATATTAATAGGCTATTATTATATAAGGGGTCTAGTAGGGCTTTATCTATTTCTAGGGGTAAAATAATTAGAATTCTTGGGTTTATTATTACTATTATTATATACTTTATTTTTATAGTTATATTTAGCAGAGAGGTTTTGCTAAAAATATTCCTTTTATTTAAGGGTCTCGAGGAACTAGGCTAATAAAGTATCTAGTATTAATTTAAAAATATTATATTATAAATAAGGATCTAGGTAATTTTAAATTATTAAAATCTAATTATATAGGTTTAATAATACCTGCGGTTTAGTAATAATAAATAATATCTTTATAGAAAGACTAAGGTATTTTACTATTCTTAATATTAGAGTAAAACCAAGAGTATATAATTTTTATAGAGTAACCTAAAGGTTAGCCTTAAACCTTTTTAATAGGTATATAAGTTAGCTTTATTCTATAATAATAATTTAAAGAGCTATTTTTTTAAGCTTTATTAACTAAAAAGTAAACTAATATAATATAGCTCTATAAAGGCATATTTATATATTTACTTTTACTATAGGCTCTCCTTTATAGGTAATAATATTTTTAATCCTGTTTATAAATATATTTATGTCTTTATAGTATATTAAACTATATTACTACTTAATTATAATATTATCAGGCATATTAGGCCAGAAAAAACTAATTTTATTGGTTTTTTTATTACTAGTCTACTAAGTATTAATATTAGCCAGCAGGATATATATAAATATAGGTATGTTTAGTTAACCAGAACCTTATAATTAAATTACAGGAGGGTTTAATAAAGCAGGCTAGCTTATAATATTCTAAGTTTAAAAGCATGCCTTAAGCTATTCTATTCAGGTATTGGTTTATTAGAATATTCTTATAATATTAATAAGGGTAGGTTCAGGTTTAGTATTTAAGTTTAATAGAGGTTAAAAACTAATAGCTAGTTAGTTATTTTAAGCTATCTAAGAGTTACTAAAAGCAGGGCTACTTGACTAGAAGCTACCAAGGCTACTAGATATTATATAGCATGTTAATTACAAGGTAAGTAGCTTGATATTTATAGTTTAGTAGTAAGAATTAAAGCTATTATATAAAATAGAATAACTATAAATTAAGGTAGCTAATAAAGTAGAACAGGACCAAGGTATATTTAACTACTTTTAAAGATAATAAGGTAATTAACTATTTATAAAGTAGTTTATAGCTTAAATAGTTAGTAAATCAGAGATAGGATCAGGCAATAATAAATAAAGAAAAGTTAATAAATATTTACTAGAAATAAAGGCTAGTTTACCAGACATGCCTTCTAAAGCAGGATAATTAATATATAATATATTTAATAATATTATTTTATTTTGACCTGCTTGATCTAAAGCAGCGGATATAATAGAAGAAGATCTTAAGTAGTAAGAACTAGAGGATCTAAGAGGGTTTATAGAATTAGTATTATTAGCTTTAGGTAGTAGATTAACCATGATCTAGTTAAAAAGGCTATCAGAATTGTTAATTTTCAAGGCCTTTACTAGTTAATAGAATTCCTAAATAGCTTAATAAATAGCAGGTTAACTGAGGGCCTAGTCTACAGGAAAAGTAATATTCTTAGTAAAAGTAAGTAAAGGAAGAATAGAGGCTATATAAGAAAATAGATAGATTATCTACCCTGTAAATTAACTAGTAAACTACTATAGGGGCTATTAATAATAGTATACTTATAACTAATAAGCTAACTCGCCTAAATATAGAGATAATTAATTAGATATTAGTAATTAATAATAAAGCTACTAAAGAATAAATACTAGAACCTAGTAGAAGGAGGTAATAGTCTACTTATTTAAAGTATATAACATGATTTCTTGTAGGTAGTTCAAAGAACATGATTATAAAATAGCTCGGAGAGATAGAGATAAAGGGGAAAAGCAGGGCAAGGTTAATAAATTAGTTAATTAGCTTGCTTTAGCAGGAACTTGGCTATAGTAAAGTAGAGGTACTTGCTATCGTGGAGGCCTAGTTTAACAAAGCTATATAATAGATAGTTAGAGGGACCTAATATATCTATAATCTTGCCTGGAGATAGACCCTGAAGCAAGGATTTAATATTAGAAACCCAGGATTATTATTAATTATAATAGGAAATAGATACTGAATTAAAACAAAGGCAGTCCTGAATAATTCCAGACATGTTACTACTATAGGAAGCAGTTTACTGATATATCATGAAGTAGTTATTAATAAAAGCTAGCTCGAAGCCGTGACAGCTAGAAGAACCGATGTGGCTGACTAAAACATGACTCAGCCTGATGAACAAGAAGAAAGATCGGTAGGCGTATGACATCGGGTATTAAATTCTTAAATAAATTTAAGGAATATATTTAATCTAAATATTGTGGCCGTCACCGTGGTTCGTGGTCGTCACGTACAGGCTTATGTCATACCTTAGTAATCATCCAGTTCTTCTACCCGCCGTTCGACAGCTTTAGCTTAGGAGGAAGGAATAACTTCATAATCATGATAAAACTAGCTTACAAATAGTAGCATGTCCGGTTTATCCGGTTCTCTGCAAAATTATCTATCTATTTAATATTCTAAATTGCTTTAATCGCTCTAATCTATCCTAATTTACTAATTTATTAATTCTCTATTCCTATACTACTAATAATCTAGGTTTTTAATTATTATTACTACTTTATTTAGTATTACTCCACGCTAGCCTATATCTCTACTTTACTAATTCTCCTCTCTATTTTACTAGATCTCTATCTATTAAGTCTCTCCGCTATCTCTTTAGATTTCCCTACTCTATTAATCTATAATTTATTAATACTTCTATCTAACACAGCTACAGTCCTAAAGGCTACTAGAATATTTTATTAATATAGTTATAATCTTGAAAGCTCCTCCCTCCAATCCTTTTATATTTATCAAGATATCTACCTACTATATCCTTCTTTATCAGTTCTAGCAGATATTAATATCTATAGTTACTCGGCCTGGACTTTATTTAACCAAGCTAGTATATTAGCTATCCTTTTATCGCAAGAACTCCCCTAGTTCCTATATTAACTAGTTTAAAGGTTAAACTATATACCTGCTTAAATATTTATCTATAACTTGATCCTTACCCTGTTTAGTAAAGAATCTTGGCTATCCTGTTAATTAAGATATTAATAGATCTATAATTAATTATATAGTTCTTAAATTCTACTAATTATATAAGAGCTAAGGGATTAACAAGAACTATAACTTCCTTAATTAGCTAAGTAAGAATCCCTTTCCTAATACTAATTTAATAAATCCTGTTAAGCTACTAGGTATAGCACAATCCCGCGCGTTATTATATACTTTATTTATTATTATAGATAAGGGCAAGAGCCCTAACTAGTTACCTGACTATACTATATACCTAGATTTAATAGCTATTAAAAATCATGCTATAATTAGTAATAATTAGCCTATACCTTAATCTAATATTAGTATTCCTTTTACCCTACCTTTAGTAATTTTATCCAGTAATTTACTTGATAGCCTACCTATAATTATTCTAGTATAGTAATTTTTTAATTACCCTATTACTATTATTTAACCTTAAAAATAATAATAAACTATATCTAGCTTATTTACTTCTTCTTTAAATTCTAATTCTATTTCAGGATCTAAATTAAATTTATTTAACTTAAAAATTATTAAATTCTCTGAATAGCCCTTTTGCTATTAAATTCTTAATAACTAAACTAGTTACTTGATCTAAATACCTAATTACTAGTAATCTGCAAGTATTCCTGATATATTATTTTACTAAGATAAATTCTGCTTTAATAGCTCCTTTAATAAACCCTTTTCTTAGGCTAGTAATACTAGGGCCCAGGCTAGACCTAATACTAATTTATTATTTTATTCTTAATATTCTGAATAAATACCTGATAACCCAGGCAAACCTATATTATTTAATTTTATGAGAATGCTTTAGCAGACTCAGTATTTAATTTAGTAAACTTAGAATATAATATAGACTAATCAAGCTATAATAAATAATTAAATATAGATCTTAGAGAATTAGATTACTAGTTAGTATCCTACTTTTACTCTTTCTGCTAAGCAAGAAGTCTATTACCAAACAAGTATTCCCTGAAATAAAGCTTGTAATAAAACTAATTATAAGATAGCTCTGCTAGCTAATATTTTAATTTTAACTAATAGATATACAGGCTCCTGGAAGACTGATAAAATTAGTTATTTTTAGCCTAATATAACTAATAATATTATATTAAAGTAAATAAATAATACTATATACTACAAGGATATTAATATATTTATTAACTATATTAAGGATATTATGCTCTATAAGGGGGAAAAAATAATTAAATTAAATATTCAAGTATATCTCTATAATATAGTATTAAACTAGTTTACTAGCTAGCTTATAGACCTGGAGAAGATTATTCTTTAATATAATAAGATAAATAAAGAGTAGCTTCTTTTCCTTATAAAATATTTTAAACTAAACCCTTAAATTACTTTCTAGAAGCTTAATTATCTATTATTTTCTTATATTAATATTTAAGTATAATAAACCCCTCAGGTATTTGCTAAAGAGGTTATATAGTATTATAAAGCTATAGAAATCTTATCTTTATTTAATTAAATAAATATAATTTAGAATAGCTTAAATCCTTATTTATAATAAGATATACTAGAACCTATACCTGAAACTATTATAAAATAATTCCTAGAATAACTTAAAAGAAAGTAATACCTCTAGCAAAATCTTATATCTAAATTTAATAATTATAAGAGTAATTCTTCCTGAAACTTTAGTTTCTTTAATACTAGTAATACTAGTCCCTGTAATAGTCCTAACCAGGGCTATCAGAACCCCAGAGATAATTAATAATAATAAGCTAATACCTATCCCAGGCCCTACTAGCTAAATTAGCTATTTTACTAGTAGAATAATTTCTAGCTAAACTACCCCTAAGGCTATAGTTAATAGCAAGCTAACTAGTATTTAATAAATTAAGACTACAGGTATTACTTGCTAAACTAACCCTAAAGTAACTATCCTAGAAATCAAGGGTTTTTATATAATAAGCCCTTTATAAATAACCCTTAGAACTATAATAGTAATACCAGAAACTTTAGAAATTAACTTAATTTAATTAATTAGTAACCCTAGAACCAGAATAATTAAAATAATAATTAGGGTTAACCTTATATATTTATAGCTAGTATAATTTTATTAAATAATAATCTATTAAATAAGCCTCCTGTTAAACCTCTAGCCTTAAACTATTAAACTAATATAATTAGTAACCCTGCTCAATTAAATACCTTTAATATAGATCTATAGTTCTATAAATCTATATCTAAAGACTTCTATAATTAGCCTAATAATAATATTAAGTTATCTAGCAAACCTTAATTTAATAAATAAAAGGCCTAGTTCCATGAAAATACATTAAATAATAAATATTCTAAAGTATTCTTTGCTATTATACCTGAGATAAATAAAGCTAAAAAAATATTAATTTTAATTAAACTAGAATAACTATCTAGATCTATAACTTGCCTAAATTATAATTCTATATTTAATTTAAATAATAAACTTTATAAATACCTATACTCTACTTGCACGTGTTTTATAGATACTACTATAGCTAAATAAACCCATGCTAAAGCTAGCTTTTATATTAATATTATACCTATGGTCTAGCTTAATAAGGCCCGAGTTATTAAATCTAATTACCTGATAGGACTTACTATTAATCTGCTTTATACCTGGTATTATGCAATAGCTATAGCTAGTATAAATACTATTATTTAGTATAATAAAGTATACCTGGATACTAGGTATTCCTGGTCTATTAGAAATATAGAATTCTTATATTAAATCCCAGGAGTTAATATCTAAAAAGCTAATCAAGTTATTATTATTAATAGTTTAGGTTTAAAGTATTCTAGTAATATTACTATAATATTTAGCCTTTATTTTCTTACTTTAATAAACTCTAGTACTACTGAATCCTAGTATACTAAAATTCCTATTATAGTATATCTTATTAAAGGAATTAATATAAATTTATTAATTAGAATAAAAACTATATACTACAAGGGTATTATTATTAATATTAATAATTTAACTACTTTAATATCCTTATATAATAGCCTGAAGTTTCTTATTTAATATTAAGTAAAACTTAAGTATATTAAAAACTAGCCTATCTATACTTTAAAGTACTATATTTTACTACCCTATTTAAGAGCTTAAATTCTAGTAAAGGTCAAAAGAATATTTTCTGAAGATTATAATTTATTATTCAAGCTATTAGATTAATTACCTATTAGATCTAATTAATAAAATAATATTATAATATATATATATCTAGTTAATTATAAATTCTTATTTATTAAAGTAGTAAATAAAAATTCTACTCCTGTTACTATTACTTGTTATACTTGCCTTAGTTTATTCTTTAATATAAATTATATCTTTACCTATTAGGTAAATATCAAAGTTACTAAACTAGCCTATTCTATAAAGCCTATCTTATAAGATAATTATACTACTAGCTAGGCTAGCTTTAACAAAGCCTATTTTTCCTTAAAACAAGGGTATCCTCATGCTTATTATTAATATATTAAACAGAGCTTTAAAGTCTTTACTACTAATTTTAATAATTTAAGAGCTAAAGATTTAATTTCTAATAAAAATTCCTCTAACCTCGAGCAAGGTCCTGAACCTAAAGTTTGTATAAAACTATTTAACCTCTTGGATAAACAGCAAGTTTTATTAAATAAAGCTATTACCTTGAATATTAATATAATAGTCTACTATAACAGTAATCCTAAAGTCACTACTTAATATAATAAGCTATTAAATAGATTTAATATCTAGGCCTAAGATAATTATAATATTAGTATTATTAGGGTTCTAGAAAGTTAATAAATAGAAGTACTATTATATAATAAATAAAAAAATAGAATTCTGAAGTCCTATATCTATAAAGCTATAAAATTAGACCAGGAATTTATTAATATTATATTTAACTTTTTATATACTACTAGTAAGCTTAAATTAATAATTAGCTATACTCCTTTAGGGTACCTAGTATTTATTATTTATAAATATATATTTAACCTCAAGACATGTTAAATAGAAAACAAGTATTAAATTATTATTAATTTATAAGGTATAAATAAAGAAATTAAACCTGACTATTACTCTATATTAACCTAATAAGATATCCTAGACTTGGTTCGAGGATATACCTATATTACTATTATTAACATGGCTAAGTTCTTCTATTAGTAGCTGGTAAGGAGGGACTATAGGAATAGACTAGTAATTATTAATTACTATAGTTAAGAGGTATTTAATATAGCTATTATAGGCTATATAAATTTTATTCCTTATATATAGTATATAATAGACCTCATGCTAGGAGAGTTTTAAAACTTCTATCAAGCCT
The DNA here is from genome assembly GCF_047715775.1 of Aspergillus undulatus. Classification (NCBI taxonomy): domain Eukaryota; kingdom Fungi; phylum Ascomycota; class Eurotiomycetes; order Eurotiales; family Aspergillaceae; genus Aspergillus; species Aspergillus undulatus. The sequence goes on along the minus strand of NW_027396711.1, from coordinate 22,047 downwards.
ATATTAATAATATTATTATTATTTTATTAAATAGTTTAGACAAGTATCTCTAGTATCTATTAATAGTTTTAAAGTAATTAGAAAACTTAAATATTAAGCTATCCTTATCTAAAATATTTATTAGATTCCCTTCCATAAAGCTATTAGGGCAATATATTAATACTCTTAGTTTAATTATTCTAGCTAAAAAACTCAAGGCTATTTTAGTATTAAAATTTCCTTGCATGCTAAAGGAGCTAGAGTACTATATTAGCCTTATAAGCTAGTTCTATTATAAGATTAGCAAGTATACTAAGCATGTTAAACCTTTATAGAATAGGAAAACCTAGTTACTCAAGGGTATACCCTATCAAGGGGTCAAGCGCAAGGAGTTTACTAAGGCTACCTATTTCTTAAACCCTAATAATAAGAAACAGGTAATATTTAATAATTTATAGTCTAAATTCTAAAACCTATAGTTTCTAGTTTATTTTAATCTATCCTATATTACCTATATTAATCTCGATACTTCTATTAATAATTATAGTATTATTATCTATCATGCTAACCCTAAATAAATATATAAAGACCTAGCTATATTATTTCTTTAAACTTATATTTAATTTATTATATTCCTGAGCTAAATCTTAACTAAAGCTAAATATATTTATTAGCTTATTAAGCTAGAAATATTATATTTAGTTTAGATACTCTGGAAGATTTATTATCTAGTTAAATTAGTAAAGTAAGTAGTAATTTATACTAACTATATATCTATAGTTAGTATAGCAAAGCAGAATTTATTTAATACTATCATAGTTAAATATCTAAACCTCTGGCTAGTTCAAGCTAGCTAGTTTATTTAGTAATTCTATTTATCTATCTATTACAAGCCAGGTTAAATAAATATTATTCTAGATATACTATCCTGCTTACCTAGGCAAGGTAAAACTATTAATTTATTTACCCTTGACCTAGATAGACTTCTAGTAGTATACCTAGCTATATACTTAGTAATAGCTAAATTAAATATATTAAATCTAACTTTGGTATAACTTTCTAATAAATTTAAAGCTAAGATCCAAGTAGAATATACTAAAGACTCCCGTGCTACTATAATTATTAAGGCTATTATTAGTAATATAAATAGGATAAACTTGCTATACTCCTATAAGGATAGGCTTCTATATATATAGAAAAGTAAAGTAGTTACTACTAATAATAAATTTATATTAATTAATAAACTATAGCTTTACTTACCCTATTATATATATACTAAACTTTTTACTATATTTTATAATAACTATAGGTACCAAGGCCTTGAATAATATTTTAATACTATAAAAGGTATTATAGTATACCAGGGGAGAAAGCTATTAAAAGAATATATTATAAAATACCCTGTATACCTTGAAAATTATTATTAAAATTACTTTCCCTATAATAGCTTTTAGCTAATATTACCGCGCTAATCCTATTTAATATAATTATAATAGACTTTATTATAAACCTCCTACCAAATAGATTTATATCTAATAGGAAACTAGCTAAACTAGTTAATAGGTTTAATTAATTACTTGTTATTATTAATAAATTCTCTAAATAAACTAGTCTTATTCCTGGTAAATCTATCTAGACCACTATAGAATAGGGTAAGGCTATTATAGACTACTTCCAAGCTTATAATTAGGGATTTCTATACTATTTTATTAGTAATTAGGACTAATATTTTATATTTTAGTTCTAGCAAGGCTTATTTTATTAACTTAAGTTTTATTAGTATTACTCTACTACAGTCTATCTATAGAGTAATAGCTAAAGTAAATAGCTTATCTAAGTTATTAAAATAATACTTTAATATAGCTTTACTGCAGGTTAGACCTGCTGGCTAGCTCAGCTACTAGCTATTATTATAGTAATTAATTTATTACTAAATACCTTGATAAAATATACCCTATATTATCTATTATTCAGCATGGACCTTTATATACTATAGAATATGCTAAAGTAAATATTTAGCTAAGACTTTACTATATATTTAAATACTAAAGAAGCTATAAAATTCGCTATATTATAAATAAAGTATTTCTATAATTCAAAATACTAACCTATAGAGTTCTATATTGGAGACTAAGTCTATTTATACTTATATAAAGGATATCTACTTACTAGTTAATACTATTTAATCCCCAAGAAGTTCTAACAATAATATACTAGGCTATTTATAGTTACTAAATATATTAGCAAGCTAGCCTATTAATAACTAGCTTGCTACTTACCTAGTAGATCTATCCTATTATATCTATTACTTACCTTAAACCCGTGCTACCTAGAGCTAACCTATATAATAAGACCCTGATAAATCTGCCTCCTGTTATTAAGGAAGGATCCCCTGAAGCCAAAGATAGTATTCCCTGCTAGGAGGTTAACTATTTGCTAGGTAAATAGACTTACTAAATTAGAAGAAACTAAATAGAGTTCCTTGAATATCTTATTTAATATAAAGGATATTTAGCTGATTATGATTAATAGATTCGCGCAGAATAGATTAATTAATTAGCTATTAATAACTATAAAGCCCTCTATACCTGATATTCTTCTATCGAAGCTTCTATTCAGATATTATTATAGTATTTTATCTATTTCTTTTCTATCTATTAACAAGGACGTCGATCTTCTAATAACCCCTATTTGTGGCTATCACCGTGGTTCATGGTTGTCATGTACGGGCTTATGTCATACCTTAGTAATCATCCAGCTCTTCTACCCGCCGTTCGACAGCTTTAGCTTAGGAGGAGGGAATAACTTCATGATCATGATAAAACTGGCTTACAAATATACTAAAAATTATTATATTTTTATAATCTTATAAACTCTTCAGGATAATCCTAATATTAATTTATTTTATATCCTGTAAGATAGTTTACTTTATATATTATAAAATTATTATTTATCTAGATACTAGTAAAATAGACCTTATTCTAAATCCCTGGTTATACTTACCTTACTGTGGGAAGCAGTTCACTGAAGTAGTTATTGATGAAAGCTAGCTCGAAGCCGTGACGGCTAGAAGAACCGATGTGGCTGACTAAAACATGACTCAGCTTGTTGAACAAGAAGAAAGATCGATAGGCGTATGACACTTACTCTATATATTATAAGCTTTTTAAAATAATTTATAATAATTTTAGTTATTAAGGTATTAATAAATATCTTAAATATATAAAAGGTATCTTATTATATTATAATTAATATATATTATATAAATATATCTTGAAGTATCTAATATATTTAAAGAATTAAATATATTATTATTAACTATATAGCTAGCTTTAGCTTAATTATATCTTATATTAGTTAATTTTATTTCTATAGATTTTATATTAACTCTCTTAAAGAACTACTTTAACTCTATAAATAATATAGTTAATTACTTTTTATTAAATAATCTTAATATTAATACTTTTGATATATTACTTATTATTATTAATAAGTTTATAAAATAAATAAGTTTAATACCAGGAAAGAGTACTTAAATTATTAAATAATAAAGTTATATCCTAGCCTAGTATATAATATTATATAACTAGGGTCTACTTAGAGGATTTATATTAAATTAAAATTAAAAATTTATATTTAAATTTTAATAAGGAATATTTTATACCCTATACTATAAATAATATTTTATTATAGTATTTTATCCCTAATCTAACAGGTAAACTAAATATATAATTATAATAATAAAAATTATATTTTAATATATAATTATATAAGGTAGCAATCCTGGTTAGCTTAAATATTATTTATTATATTAATAATTAATAGGTTAAAGAGCATAACTATACAAGAAATATTATATAAATTATTATTTAGAATTAACCTCTGTATACTTTAGGATATATTAAGATATATTTTTATATTTAAATAAGATTTTATTATCTTATTTAATATAGATAAAGTACTAAAATATATTATAATATAAATAAAGATTATTTATAACTACAAATATAAATTAATTAAATTTAATATTAATAACTAAGTTTATTTATATTTATATTATAGTTATTATTTTATAATTTTACCTGGCCTTTCCCCTAAGTTCTTGAAATAATATAATAGACCCTTTCCTGTTATTAAGAAAATTAGCTATTTAATATACTAACTAGGTTAATAATCCTCTATATAATAAATTTATTTAATTATTTTAATTACTTAATTTAAACTTATTCTATTAAATAATTCTAACCCTTATAAATATAACTATATTAAACCTAAACATGTTATTAATAAATACTATCCTAATAAAAATAATAGATAGGAGGTTAACTAGCTTCTTGGTTATTATACTTAATATTATAGTTAAAGCCTAAAAACCTGTTCTTGAGTACCTGGTTTATTAGCATGAATACTTAGCTAATAATAATAAGTTTATATTAATAATCTAGCTAGATCTGAAGAGTTAATTAATAAAGTATATTTATTTAATAAGGATAAGAATAATTAAATACTTTCTTATTATTAAGGTTTAATAAAGATATTAATATCTTATCTTTGCCCTTATTTATTACACGCATGGCCTGATATCAAGGTATTATTGCTATTAAGGTATATTACTAGTAATTACTTATATCTTAGTCAGCAATCCCGCTTTTTCTGTGGGTCTGTCCCCTTCGAGATAGAAGAACAATATCTATCTCATGAAATCAAACCATATGTTTAACACATATTTTATTATTATCTAGGTAAGTTTAATTACTTTAACTATATTAGTTTAATATTTAAAAGACTAGACTAGTATTATTCCTAATAGGCTAATATATCTACTAAAGACTTTAAGTATATACTATATATAAACTTGTATATAGTATAACTGGTACTAGTATTTATAAATATATTTAAAATAGATTAAATATATAGGAGGGCCTTAACCTAATTACTAATATATTTAAGAGATACTATGATAGATTATGGGAAGATTTTAACTATCTAGTTTATTTTTTTATTTTAGTTATTAGATTATATATACCAGGTTATAGTATAGTAAGTTTTAATATATAAAAGCTTAAATAGTTCTCTCTAGAATTTAAATATAAACTTTAGGTCTTTATTATTAATAATAGTTTAGGGAAAACCTTAATTAACAAGCTAAAGATCCTTAAAATATTATAATTACCTAGTTCTTAGTAATATATTATTTTTCCCGGGATTAAACTATTCCTCTTTATAAATAGTTATATTATTATTATTACTATATTATATTCTTTTTTAGTCTTGGGCAAGGCGGTTATAATATTAATAGATATTATATAAAACAGGATAGGAAGACAAGGATTAAATATAATATATTATATAGCTTATATTTTATTTACTAGAGTTAAGAGGTATTTATTATAGTATTTAATTTATTTTTTAATTCTATAATATTTCTTGTAGAAGATAATAGATTATAAGTATTTTATAGTATAAGTAATTCCTGTATAACTATTATAATTATAGGCTTTTTATATTATATATATATATATATATTTTAAATATAATAAGTATAAAGCTTCTGTTATAGAGCTATTAGACTAGTATTTAACTAACAAAATTAAACTTTTATAAGGACCTTATATAGTAAGTTAATAAAATAATTAAATTAGATATAGTAAGGTTTTATTTACTAGTAAATTTTTTTTTAACTTTATACTATTTTAAATTAATATTATATTCTTTAGTAATCTCTACCTTGAATTTATCTAAATATACTACTATAAATATTAATAAAGGTATAGAGGTTATACTAGTATATAAAATATTTAGGGAATACTTGTTATCTTCTTGCTTAATATATAATAAGAATCTAGATAATATATCTAGGATAATATTAGTCTTGCCTGGCTTATAAAAAATATTAAGCTTAAACTATTATAAATATATTAATACCTATACTAGTTTAAATTTTAACTTCTGGGGTAATAACATGGTTAATATATATTAATATATAATATCTACTGTTACTAAATAATTAGTAAATACTATAATATTTATATAATATATTTCTACTAGATAATAAAGTTTTTATATAGCCTAGACTAGTCTAGATATCTCAAGTTTTATTAGTTAGTATTATATTTTAGTAGTACTTGCTATTTAATTAAGAAAGAGAATAGGTTTAACCTAATTTTATAATAATAATTAAAAAATAATAATAAGATTAAGCTTTAGGTCTCTTTTTATATAAAAAATTATTATTCTAATAACTAATTTACTAGTATTAATATTAATATAGAGGTTATATAGTACTAAATAGTAAATTAATATAATTAGACTCTTAAAATATAACTATATTATATTAAATATTTTAATTTTTATTATAGTTAGGTTTTTTAACTTTATTCTAGATATATATCTTTTTCTAGTATATTTATTTCCTTTAAAATTAAGGATAGACCTAGAAAGGTATATTTTTCTATTTTATAATAGCTTAATCTTTATTATATAATAGGGTATATAGCTAGATAGCTAGTTAATTATATTTATATATATCCTAAGGTTAGAGAGGGTCTCCAGGAACCTTAAGCTAGTTAATACTTTTAATTTATTTTTAATAATAATTAAATTTAAAATTAAAATATTTTACCCTTGTAGTCTAATATTTAGAAATCTAAGAAAAGTTTTTTAGCTAAAAAAGTAATTTAAAGCTTTTAGTATCTAGTAAAAAATCTATCAAGGTATTCTAGATATTTATCTAGTATAGTTAATCAAGTTATAAAATTATTAATATATATATAAATAAACTCGTGTAAATCCTGGAAGTATCTATCTATATTTTATTAAATATAGGTAATACTAATAATAAATCCTATTAAATAAATAAGTAGGGTTTACTAGCCCCTATAGGTTATTATAAATATAAAATAGTATATAGATATATATAGGGGCTATTAATAAAATATAGAAGTAGTATTATATATACTTATATAGCTATAGCTAGCTACTATAGCAATAATTTTAGTTTATATTAATAAAAGATATATATTCTTAATTACCTATTTATTAAGGTTATATATAGATACCATAGACTAGTCTATTTAAATATTTATTAACTTTATTAGGCTTCCGTACTATAAATACTATAAGGTCTATTTTATTTTCTCTTGTATATATAACTTATTATATATTATATTTATATACTTTTAGTCACGGGGAGCAAGCAGATAAACTTTTATTATATATTTTTTTATAATATTTATACTATCTAGGCTTAAACTCTATATATATATAGTTAAATTTAGGTATATTAACAAGGTCTTTAAGTTAAATATTATTATATTTCTATATTAATACTTTATAGTATTATACTATATTAGTATTATTATAAATTATAATACCTGATTATAATTTTATTTATATATTTAGATTAACCTATAATAGTATAATAGTATTATAGACTCTAGGTAATAGTTTAGCTAGACTAATTATATATGGGCATCAGCCTAGGTGTAAATTACTCGATATCAACCCCTAATAAGATTAAAGAATTAAGGTCTTATTTCTCAATCTAGCTGCAAATGGTGGTTTAAATACACAGATAATAATCAGCAATCTAGCCGGAAACAGCAACTAGAAGAGACATAACTTTTGAACAGTAGCAATAGCAGAAATATTCTGCATAAACCTTGGTGATCGGAGGTTGTCAATCCGATATCCTGAATAGGCAGGTTATATAGTCAATATACCCCCTCAGCAGTTAGATATTAAATTAAGTGCTACAAGTTCCTAATTTAGTCATGGATAAGTCCTTTGATATTTACTAAATTGAGTATCTTCACAAATTCTTGGTATTTTTGAATTAAAAGGGCCTTCATGAACCTATCTATAATTATCTGATTAGTAGGGATCTATTTAATATAAAGCCTTCCTTCTTGAACCTTTTTTTAAAGTTATAATCTGTTAATATTAACATGTTATAGCTTGCTTTATTATGCAGTATCCTTGGTAAGCAGATCAATGGTTTGCCTATTATTATAATAAATAATATATAAATAATATAGGTCAAACTCTACTAATTTAAAAACTCTATACTACTAATATATTGCTTTAGCAGCTTCTGAAAATGCCACATACTCTGCTTTAGTAGTAGATATAGTAACTGCATGTTACTTACCTGATTTCTATTTAATAGGAGCCCTGACTAGTTTATATAGATAGCCTCTAGTACTCTTCCTATCTTTATTATTAGTAAATAAAGTATTACTAGTATATATACAGACCTTGTCTGTGTGCTCGCTAGCACTGAATTCGAGTACAAGTGTTAAACGTATGGTTTGATTTCATGAGATAGATGTTGTCTCCCTATCTCGAAAGGGACGGACCCACAGAAGAAGCGGGATCGCTAACTAAGATATAAGTAATTACTAGTAACATACCTTGATAGCAATAATACCTTAATATCAGGCCATGCGTGCAATAAATAAGGGCAAAGATAAGATATTAATATCCTTGTTAAACCTTAATAATAAGAAAGTATTTAATTATTCTTATCCTTGTTAAATAAATATACTTTATTATATTCCTTTATTAACTCTTCAGATCCAGCTAGATTATTAATATAAACTTATTTATTATTATTAGTTAAGTATCTATACTAGTAAACTAGATACTCAAGAACAGGTTTTTAGGTTTAATTATAGTACTAAGTATAATAATTAAGAAGCTAGTTAACCTCTTATATATTATTTTTATTAGGATAGTATTTATTAATAATATATTTAGGTTTAATATAGTTATATTTATAAGGGTTAAAATTATTTAATAAAACAGGTTCTAGTTAAATAACCAAGATAATTAAATAGATTTATTATATAAAAAGTAGTTTACTTAGTTAGTATACTAAATAACTAATTCTCTTAATAACAGGAAAGGGTCTAGTATATTATTTTAAGAATTTAAGGGAAAGGCTAGGCAGAATTATTAAATAATAACTATAATATAAATACAAATAAACTTAGTTACTAATATTAAATTTAACTAATTTATACTTGCGGTTATAAATAATCTTTATTTATATTATAATATATTTTAATACTTTATCTATATCAAACTATATAGTAAAGTCTTATTTTAATATAAAAACATGTCTTAATATATCCTAAGGTATATAGAGGTTAATTCCAAATAATAATTTATATAATATTTCTTGTATAGTTATGCTCTTTAACCTATTAATTATTAATATAATAGATAATATCTAAGCTAACCAGGCGATACCTTATATAATTATATATTAAAATATAATTTCTATTATTATAATTATATATTTGGTTTGCCTGTTAGATTAGGGATAAAATATTATAATAAAATATTACTTATAATATAGGGCATGAAATATTCCTTGCTAAAATTTAAATATAAATTTTTAGTTTTAATCTAATATAAATCCTCTAGGTAAACCCTAGTTATATAATATTATATACTAGGTTAGGGTAAAACCCTATTACTTAATAGTCTAGGTACTCTTCCCTAGTATTAAACCTATTTATTTTATAAATTTATTAATAATAACAAGTAATATGTTAAAAGTATTAATATTAAAGTTATTTAATAGGGAGTAATTAATTATATTATTTATAAAGCTAAAGTAGTTCTTTAGGAGAGCTAATATAAAATTTATAGAAATAAGATTAAATAATATAGGATAAGGTATAATTAGCTAAAGCTAGCTATATAGTTAATAATAATATATTTAGTTCTTTAGACATGTTAGATACTTCAAGATATATTTATATAATATATATTAACTATAGTATAATAAGATACCTTTCATGTATTTAAGATATTTATTAATACCTTGGTAATTAGAATTATTATAAATTATTTTAAAAAACTTATAATATATAAAGCAAGGTAAGTATAACTAGGGATTTAAAATAAGGTTTATTTTATTTATATCTAGATAAATAATAGCTTTATAATATATAAGGTAAAATAGATTATCTTATAATATATAAAATAAATTAATATCAGGATTATCCTGAAAGGTCTATAAAATTATAAAAATATAGTAATCCTTAGAGTATTTAGATTAAATATATTCCTTAAATTTATTTAAAAATTTAATACCCGAGATAATACTTTAGTTATTTATAAAAATAATAGTAATATAGGCTTGTAATCTATCAAGATTAAATATAAATAGATTAATAATTTTACCTTTATAAAATAAATATAATAAAATATCAGGGATAATATTATCCTTTCCTGATTTATAATAAATATTAATATAAAATTATTAAATAAATTAATTTATTTTAACCAGGTATAGGTTTATCTTCTCAAAAATAATAATATTAAATAAAATCTATTTAATAATACTACAAGTTAATAAATAATTAGTATAGATAATAATACTATTCTTGGCTACTTTAATAAGATAATAAATCTTTTATAATAATTAAATCAAATATAAGACCTCTAGCTTAATTAGCTAGTAAGCTTTTTTTAATTTAGTTAGAGAGTAGCTTAGAAATATAATAAGTTATATTTATATTTAAGATAATAGTATAGATTAGTCTTTATAACTCTAGTTATTAGATATATCCAGGTAATAAATAATAATATTATAACCTAGGATTAATATATCAAGGTTAATATAGAGTATATATTTAAGATTAAAGTATATAAAGAAGTTTAGCTTTTAGAATTTAAACTAAATATTATTAAATAATCTTTTCTAGGGTAGGCTTAGTTAAATAGGTAATTTTTATATAATCCTTGTAAGCTTGTCCCTTGAACAGAGTACCTTTTAATAATATAGTTTTATAATCTTAAAAGGGCTAAATCTATTTAGTATAGTTCTTAATTTTTAAATAAAACTAGCTAGTTAAACTAGTATAGTACTCAAGATCCTTAAGTATTTCAGGGAAGTAGAACATGAGAATAGCCTTAAATTTTTTAGTAAATATAATTAGACCTAGTAAGTTAACTCTTTAGCTTAATAAACTAAATTAATAAAAATCCTAGGAAAGTTTTTAATAACTTAATTTTAATATTAAAATCTTGGAGCTTCAAGAAAACTATAGCTAGATATTTAAAATAATTATTTAATATATAGGATATAATAATTATATTATTAATATAAGTATAATAAAAAGATCTAAAATTATATAAATAAATATCTATCTAGTATTATATAAAAGAAATTAAATTAATAAATCCTATAATTATTATATTAAAGACTTCCTGTCCTTTATAATTAATTATAGTAAGCTGATTTTAATAATTATATTAAACTAGCTATTAATAAAAGAACTTGGCTATATTAATAATAGAAATATAGCTATAATTATAGATAAGTACTAAGATCTCTTACTATATAAATATATAATAATAGTTAGGGATTACCTTTTTATTTATTCTATATAAATTAATAATAATATATTCTTTATTAACTATTTTCTGCTATTTTAAATCAAAAACTAGGCAGTAGACTATAAAAATAAAAAAATTAATAAGAATATAACTAATTATTATTTTAAATTTTCTAGTATTAGCAAGAGGGTCTAAAGTCTTGTTAATTAAGGCTTGACCTTGTTTAGATTAATAATAAATATAAGGTTATAGGATATATTATTCTTAGCCTTCCTTGAGGGATATTTTTATCTATTATTTTTTAAGAATATTAATAATACTTATATTTAATTTATTAGCTTAAATATTAAAGGATTTAATAATATCTTGATATTAGCTAATAATATTATAATTACCTCCGTGATAGATAATAATACTATTAGGTAATATAATAGCCTTATCTAATAAGATATTATACTTGGATAATAATTCTAATAGTTTAACATGCTTAGAGCTTTCTATCTATTTTTTAGTTAAAATTTTACTAATATAGTAGGCCTGCTCTATTTAGTATCTAATATATTAATAATATAATTTTGGAGGGCTTTTATCAAGGTTTTATTAAGATATAAAAGTATTTCTATAAGTAAGTATAACTATATTAATTCTCGCGTGATAAGCTATAATATAGTTTAAATCTAATAATATACTTAAACAGGTATATCTAGTAATAATAATATTATTAGATATCTTATTAATAGCCTGAATAAATAATAGCTTGCTATTAACAAGGTATATATAAATAGAGATCTTGCTATTAGGTTAATTAAATAGGGTAATTAAAGATAATTTAAAGATAAAATCTTATTTATTTAATAAAGTCTTCCTTATTTTAACTAGAATATAGCCTATAGAGTAAGCAGGTAAAAAATAAAATTATTATATATAAATTAATATTTTAATAATTTAATAGGGTTTAGCATAATAGTAAATAAGAAAGGTTAGATTTTAATATAACTAAATAGTATTAATTTCTTTGCTATAATTAAAAATAATTTTATAGTAATTCAGTATCTCTATACCAAGTAATAGCTTGGTATTAATCTTATTAATAGTATAGATTATAATTATGAGCCTTGTAAAGGTTAGTTAAATAATATTATTAATAATTATAGGAAAATAGACCAGGAATATAGTATAAATATTAAAATTATATATTAAACTAATATTTTTAATATAAATTAGATAAGCTGCCTTGCTAATTATTATTTTAAATATTAATTAAAAGAAAGTAATATTATTAATTAATTAAGAATAGCTAGTATTAAAATAAATCTCTTTATAGAATTTAGTTATATTTAATCTGATTATTACAGTAGTACTTTTCTAAGTATATAATAGTAATATATTAAGTATTAATAAATTCTCAGGCTCTATAATATAAGTTTTTAATAATAAAATAATAGGTAAAATATAATATATAATAATATTAGCTTTATTAGAATTAGTTTTACCAGGGCATAAAGCTTGTAGATACTTGTATAATAAGTTATTTAATATAAAACTTGTATTATAGTTTAAACAAGTAGTTAATAATCTTAGTAATACTATTAATAATATTTTTAATATTATTTTAGGTAATATTTTTATCTATAATTAAAAAAGGCTTTATATCTTAGTATTTAGTCTTGAAAGCCTTAAAATAATTATAAAATATATTCTCCTACTCCTTAATATTATTAAAGTCTTGATCTTTAATTATGCCCTTGATAGGAGATTTACTGGTATAGTAAGTATTAAAAATATTAGTATTATAATATTTAATAAAGGCTTAATAGGCTAAATATTTAAATTAAATAGTATCTTGATAGATAGCCTTATGCTAGGGCTAAGTTTAAGTTTAAAACTATTTAATAATAAAAGCTTTAGTATTAGGCCTCTAGTTCTAATATTATTAATTATTTTAGGTATACCTGTTTATAAGGGGCTTATTATATAGAAACCCTAAAAAGATATTTATATTCAGGTTTAACTATATTTAAAATTACCCGTGAGGTTATTATAGCTATTATAGCCTGAAAGGTCTCTGATACCTATACTAGGCTTGGTTTAGTAGATAGGGTAGTAGTTAATAATATAGTAAATATATTAGGCTATAGGGAGGCCTGGGGTAACTATATAGTTAATAGCTAGGATAATTAACTTATTACTAATAACTATTGCTTCAGGGACCTTGGTAGTAATTCTAGTTTAAATTTATAAATTTAGGACTATTATTATTAATACTAGAAAGGGTAAAATAGGGTTTCTGTTAATTATTAAACTTTATAAAGATATTTTACTAAAGATACTATTATCCTTTAAGATTCTTAAAGAATTAAATTATTATAATATTAGTAGTTAGTTCAGGGATATTATATTACAGGTATAGATTAAATTAATTCTAGATTATACTTATCTAGTTAAAGGAACTAGTAATAGTAGTAGTATAATAATAATATATAATATCTTTAGTAAATATCTAGGGAGATTTACTATTCTAAATATCTTTATAAATATAAAATAAACAGGTAAGCTTCTACAGGGTTATTTATAGGCTAGGCTTAAAGTATTTAACTAAGAACTTAAGCTAGCTTTCTTTAAGTAAATTATAATATAAGGCTAGCTTTTTAATTTTAGTAAGTTAAAAAATAAACTAATATAATATAAATCCATGTAAATAAGCCTAGATATTAACTTAAACTATATCTTTTTTTTTATAATTAATAATATTATATATTTAATTAATAAAGATATTCATGTCCTTATAATATATAGTATTATTAATCTATTTTATAGTAATATTATTTAATATATCAGGCTAGAAATATCTAATTTCTTCTATTTTCTATATTCTAGTATAACTATTACTATTAGTAACAGGAAAGGGAATAGCTATAGTTTATAGAATATTACCAGGATCCGAAGGATCAGGACTAGTATAGTAATAAAATTAAGGCTAGCAAGAGCAAGAATAATAACCCAGGTATTATTTAAATAAAATAGGTTAGGAAAGTTACTAGTTTAGATATTATTTAATAATTTATAAATAAGTATCTATTATGGCTTGATTATTATCTATTAAAGCTTATATTTATTATAGTATTTATATAAGATTAGCTATAGTAGGCTATACCTTGTTATATAATTTATAAGTAGGGAATTTAAAGTTTTATATATTATCTAAAGGGCTATTATAGCTAAAACTAGTAGTATTATTTCCTGATATAATATAATAATATCAGGTTTAATATTATTATTTAATTAAGATTATAAACCAGGAGGCAAGACAGGTTAATATCCTATAATATAAGGTAGTTTATTCTAGCTATTATTAATAAATAGCTTGCTGAGGCTAAGCTTGGAACTAGAGCTTGGTCTTGATTTAGATTAAATATTAGAAGTATTAAATAATTACCAAGAGAGCGAGAGCTTTTTCTTGGGAAGCTTATAGTTAGTTTAAATAATAAACTAACTTGCAGGTTAAATAGTAGGTAGATTAGTTAATAGAAGGTTAATTAATAATAAGGTAGGTATAGCTAGTATAGCTAGTATAATTAGTAATATATAGCATGGAGATATAGCCCGAGGGGTTAAAATAATATCTTAAGATTTGTTATATAACTTACTAGCTTCATAGGATATATTTATACATGATTCTTGTAACTTAGAATATATTTTATATATTTTAATATATTTAACTAGCTCGCGAGGTTACTTGCCACGAGATATTAATACTATTAAGGTAAAATAGGAATATAGAATATAATTAAATAATTTAATAGGGTCCTTGATATTATAATTAATATAATTATTACTAATCTAGTCAAGATACTTGCTAGTCTTATTAATTTAATAAGTACTAACTAGCTATAGGAATTCCTTAGTAGCTAGGTATAAAATTAAATATTCAAGACTCTAATTAACAGGAAATTAATAATGCTTAGCTAAAGCAGGCTAGGGAGACATGGTAATAAGGTATTTAAAGAAATTAATTATATAAATATTAAATTTACTAGTATACAAGCTACTAGAGAATTAATATATAGAAAGTTAATATACTAGCTCTTCTAAATATAATAGGGAGCGAGGATATTTTAATATTAGTAGGGCAAGGTTAAGGGGTTTAATAAATAAAGCTACTATAGCTTAGAAAACCTGAGATAATAATACAGGAATAATAAAATAAGGTTAGCAAGTATATTTAAACTTGTATAATAGTAAATAAAGCAAGAACTTGATAAATAAAGTAATTCAGAAGTTAAAGATAATAAAATTTAATAGGAACTAGATAAACCAGACATGCTACTATTATTAAATATATAGTTTGATTTCATGAGATAGATGTTGTCTCCCTATCTCGAAAGGGACAGACCCATAGAAGAAGCGGGATCACTGACTAAGATATAAGTAATCACTAGTAACGCACCTTGATGGCGACAACACCTCAATATCAGGCCATGCGTGCAACGACAAGATATCGTGTATAATATAGGTAAGTAATAACTCGATTAATTACTTCCATATAACTTAGTAAAGGATTCCTTGAGAATCTAGATAGCTTATTAACTACTAGAGCTATATCTAGCCTGGTAATAATAGTGGGGAATAGAGCAGAGCCAGTCTTCTATTAATATTCATGAATTTATCCTGGTATGGCTTGCTCGTTATTATAATATAGTTTAATATTTATATATAGAGGTATTTCGGGCTATCTAGACAAGTCTTTAAGATAAAATTTAGTAGCTATTTATTCTATATAGATATCTTGGCAGAGCTATAGCTTTTTGTTTAACTAATCTTGAATAACTTAAATATTCAGGAACCAAGCAACTTCCCCTATATATCTTAGCTTATACCAAGCTTCTAGGGCTAGCTTGAATTATCTTGCCTCTGTATAGCTTTCTAGAGTAGGTTAATTAATAATAATAATATTATTTATATAGAATAGAACTAGTAAATTAGTACTAGTAAAAAGATATTCCTTCTCAGGAATAGCTTTAAGTTTATATTCATGAAATATAGTAGATAGCTCTTTCTGCTATAATCAAGGTAACTTTTAAAGGCTATATAATACCTTTAAGACCTTCCAGACCTTTCCAGGCTGCTTAAATCCCTCTAGTATCCTTGCATAGACCTCCTGGTCTAATTAGGTATTTGATATTACACGCCGTAAGTGGTTTATTGATTCTGAAAAGGAAGTTATTAATCTAATTAAGAAGTTGCCTGTCGAACAAGTAGAAATCCAAGCTATATAGCTAAGATATAACTAATATATCTCTTTAGAGGCCTGTATACTACAAGTACTATAAAATAAAAGAAAAGATATTATCCTTGATAAAAAATAGTTTAAAGCATGAAAGTAATAGGAAGGACAGCTTCGTTAAGCCTTATCTATAATAGTAATAAAAGGGAACTAGCCTATATTTCCTTTTCTATACTAGTATTATCTCTTCCTTCCTCGAATACCTTGATAGCTTTGTCTGCTTAAATATCTTTAACACAGACTTATTTATCTTGGTCTTCTAGATATCTATACTAGTAAATTAGATATTTAAGAACTTATTTTCTAGTTTAATTAATATACCTCTAGTATTTACTAATAATTTAATTAACTTCCTAAACCTTACTAGACTTATTAATAATTAAAGGCAGTTTAATTAGCTAATAGTTAAAGGGGTTATTAAACTAAATAAGGGAAATTTTATTTTTAATATTTTTATTAATAAGAGTAGGCTTAAGCTTAAGTAATAAAAAAATTATATAATAGAAAATATATCCTATATTTTCTATTTAACTAGTAATTTATTAAGATAATAAATTAATTATCTTATATATTTAACCACTAGAAAAGGGCTAGTAAACTAACAAGTAGATTTATATAAAGATTAAGCTCGCGGTAGTAAATAGCCTTAGTATAACTAAATATAAGTTTAATTATTAATTTATAATTTAAATAGCTTATAATTCTGATTATATGCCTATTTTATTTATATAGTAGTATATTTTAAAGCTTCTTTAGTATCTAGCCAAGCAGTAAAGTCCTATTTAAATATATATTTTAATAGATTTTATAGTTATTAAAGCTCTATACTAAATAATAGTTTATATAAGGTTTCCTTTATAAATTAATTAATTAATAAATTTAGGGTACTAATTAATTATAAATAAGTATTTTTTCTATTAATTATTAAATTCTAGTATATAAATATATTAAAATATTATTTTAATAACCTAAATAAAATACTTAGATAAACTATTTAATTAAAAATAATATATAATAATATATTACTAGTTAATTTAGAGGGCTTTTTAAAATATATTTTTCTAGAATTAGAGATAAAATAAAGGTTTTAATTATTAATAAAACCTCGCGGGAGATTTTAATTATATTTTTTTTATATATTTTATTATAATAAATTCTTATTCTATTATAATCAAGGTAGACTTGCCTAGAACTAATCTAATATATTTTAAAAATTTATTAATAAATATTAAGAGTATATTATAGCTATTATCCTCTGGTAAATAAACTATAAAGTCTATAATAATAATATTGTATAGGACTACTGCAGGGATAATTAGCTATAGTAAACTAAATAGCTTATAACAGGGATAAGTATTACCTTTATAAGTAAAATAAAATTTAATATATTTCTAAAGTTATTAATAATTTTAATATATAATAAGACTTTTTAATTAATTTATATATTTATTAAATCCCTGATAGTTATACTAGTTATATACTAGGTAGAATACTTCTTTATTTAATTTATAAAATATATAGAACTAAGGTTTACTAACTGTAATTAGCTTACTAGTTTTAGGATTATTTATAAGGTCCTGCCTTAGTAAATAAAGCAAGCTATTATTAATCTAGTAAGGTAAATCTATAAAACCTTATTTTATTATTTTAATAATAAATTTAGCCTAGAGATCCTTAGTATAAGCTTTATAAATCTAGGTTTTAAGCTTATTAAAATATTAAATTCTAATAATAGGAGTTTTATTAAACCTAGTAAGAATATTCTAAAAGCTATTAAAATTTATTATAAATTTATTTTTTAGTAATATACTAAATAATTATACTATAAGCCTTTCTAGATATATTAAGATTGATATAAAGTTATAAGATTAAAATATATTAAAAATTTTAGATTACTAAATTCTTTCTATATATTAAATATAGCAAGCTCTGCTAAAGTAGGGTTAGTAAGCTTAATTAATTTTAAATATTTAATTTTAATCTAGCTACCCTTTACTAGTACCTTGCAAAGTAATATTATTTTTTATTATTATAAGGGATCTATTTACTTAGTAAATTATTTAATATAATAGCAAAAGTACTTAATAAAATTAAAATAATACTCTAAATCCTTTGTCTCAAGGAACTTTAGGGTATAAATAATAATTAATTTTTTTAAGGGTATTAAGTCTTAATATATTAATATATTAGCTTAATAGCTATACTAATAAAAAGCTAATAAATATTTTTTATAGTTCAAGCTTTATATTCAAGCTCTCGAGCTTGCTAAAAATTAAAATTAAATATTTAATATATTTATCTAGTATAGGTAATACTATAATAATATTATTAATATATACTTAGCAGAATTCCCTAAATTTAACTAGGTATAGATCTATTTATTTCTAAATATATAAAATAAAATTAATAAAACCTATTATAATAATATTAAATATTTCTTAGCTATAATAAATTATTATAGCTAATTAATTCTAATATTCCTGTTAAACAGGTTACTAATAGAAGAATTTATATATATTTATTATAATAATATAGTAATATCCTTAAAACTAATATAATAATCTTTTTTTATTAGGGAATAGGATATAGATCTAGCTCTACTTCTTTATTTATAGTATAAAAGTTAATTATAATATATCTTTTTAGTTTACCTAAAATAATCCTTTATATTATAAAAACAGGGTATACTAAAAAAAATATATCTACAAGCTTTTAATAACTTACCTAAGGTAACTAATAAGTTAAAAATCTTATTAATAAACTTATAATCTTACTAGCCTAGCTAATAAATATAGGGAATTAGTAGATAATTCTTTTAACCTTTTTTTAATAGAATCTATATTTACTATTCTTTAGGAATATTAACAATATATTTAATAATTCTTTAAATAGTATAATATTCTTTAATAACCTAGTATAATTACTTAATAATAATATTACTAGCTTCTCTATATATAATAAATAATATTATTTAATAAGATAGTAGTTTAATCAAGATCTCTTAGGTTTAATAATTTAGATAAAACTTTTTTAGTAGGTTTTTTACTCTTATTAATACTTATTTATTATACTTGAATTATTACTTATTTAATATACTAGTAATAATTAAAAGGCTACTAGTTAAATTTAGGTCTAAAGCAGGTAAGTTAATCTAATAATAATATATTTTATAATATTTAAATTAATTCTATAGCTTCAGGCTTAACCCTAAAAATTAATATATATTTAAAATTAATGATTATATTAATTCTAGCTTTATAAGTAACTATAATTAGTTCTAAGGATTTATTAATTATTTTAATAAGAAGTTTATATTAATTAAATAATTATATATAACTAGAATTTTAGACCAAGCTCTAAGTATAAACAAGGGGTTTTTATTTAATAAGAATTTAGTTTTTATAATAACCAGGATTTATTTTTAAGAATAAGAGGATATTATAATTTATTTAGCTAAATAAACAAGTCTATTAATAATTTAATAAGACTTTGCTTAATAAAAAATAAAAAAAGTTAAGTTCTTACAGGACCTAATAAAAATAATATTTTTATTAAATTTAAATTTAAAGCTTTCTTGTATAAATATTTTAGTTCTAACTAGCAAGTTTAGCTTTATATTATTAACTAAATAGGTATTTAGTTAAATCTTTATAAATAATAAACTATGTATATTATTCTTGTTAAATAAGGCTAGAAAATAAAAATCAAAGCAGGTAATCTAATTTATTTAATAAAATAATTTTATATTTTTAATTAAAATAAATTATTTAATATATTTAACCCTGATTCCTGAGATAGCTTTCAGGAAGGCTATATTATTAATAATTAATAAATATTTAATATTAAGGTATATATTAGTATATATCTTAGTAATATTAACCCTACTTTAGTAATAATACTTCTCTAAATTTATAGTAGAGAGTAATCCTTAGTTTAGCTAGATTTAATAATATAATTTACTTATATAATAAAAGTAATAATCTCTACCTTGCTTAAGCTAATAGAAAGTATAACTAATAGTTAATTAATATTATTTTTTAATCTAGAATAGCTAAGTAAATACTTATATAATATATTTTAAGAAAGGAATCTAGAATTATAAAGTTTATAGGTAATAATAATAAGTATAAATTTAATTTAAATAGATTAAGCCTTAATAGCAAAGCTATACTTGTTATTGGATAATTTGTTTTTATTTTTAGCTATAAAAGCTTATTTATATTTAGCTAGTTTAACTATTATAGGTAGTATTAATATAAAAGCCTGAATATAGTAAGCAAGAACTAAGAAACTTATTAAAGAAATTAGAGTAAATATATAATATATAACTAGGGTATATTTAATACTAGGAAGTAATAAAATATTTTAATTTTAATTTTATTTATTAACTAATATTTTAATAATATAAATATAGGGCTTATTTTAAAATTATTAATTATTATAATAATTACTTTAGTAACTATTATAGTTTTTAGTTTTATTAACTAATTTATTATCTTAGAACTCTAGTTACTATTCCTGTAATATAATTACTAATTTAAATTTAAGTAGTTTAACAGTATATTTAACTAGAATTATATATTTAAGAAGTAAAATAAGTTTAATTAATAAAATTAATAAATTTATTACAGGGGTATTTAATAATACTTATAATAATTATTTTATTTATAAACAGGTTAAATATAAGGTAAGCTAAACTAATAATTAATAAAAAAACTAGATTAGTAGTTATTTTTAAGACTAGAATTCTTAAAGTTAGGACTAGATTTTATAGTTTTTTTTATTATTATATTTAGTAAAGATATTCTACTAAATATATTAGTATTACTCTAACTTTTTAATAAAAAAAGTTATTATTATTCTTTTATCTAGTATAAGAATATTATACTAAAGATTTAGATCTAGTTAATTATTATTTGTCACGCAGTGTGCACAGTTCGCTATATCGGTCATCCCTGATAACTCAGTTCTTAGTCAGCATTAGGTAGTTAGCTCCCGTCGCCGGCGGTCTCTGAATAGTATCAACTTATCCACTTCTATACTTCACTATAGGCCTGTCGGGTCCTAATTTACTACAATAGTAGCATGTCTGCCTTTTTTTCTAATCTAGGAGTTACCTGGGATCTCTGGTTCTCCCCTTTAAAGCTTTATAATTAGGAGTTCTACTATATTTATATTAATACCTCTATTAATCCTCTAAGAGTCCTTGATCCTCCGAGCCTTTAAATCCTAATTATATAAATACTATTATCTCTGTTAAACACGAGTTTTTCCCTAAACTAGTTTAATACTATACATGGAACCAATATTACTATATAGATTATATAACTCTATATTAAACTATATTAAAATCACTATTAAGTTAGACTACTATCCTAATACCTACTAAATTCTCTATATACTAAACCTGCTTAATAAAAGTAGGCAGTGCC
>NW_027396710.1:0-44767 GCF_047715775.1 Aspergillus undulatus | reverse complement strand
AGGGTCCTACGAGCTGAAAACGAGCGGAAAGTGAAGAAAAGAGCAAGGAGACGTACTACTCTAGGTAATAATACCCTTTTAACTGTACAGGAAGGTCAGGATCGTCTTCAGCAGCTGGAACCACAAGTTGAGGGGGGGGTTCAAGAACAGGTTTATCTACCTTCCCAGCGTGCTCCTCCACGCTGCAGTGGCTGCAGGACTATAGGACATACTATTAGAGGCTGTATTAATAAGTAGCTTTATAAATATGATAGATATTAAAGGAAATATTTAGATTTAAGAGTGTTATTAGCTGAAAAGTTTTAAAGAGTGGTGAAAAGGCGCGGTTCGCCCGTAAGCGCGGTTCGCCCGTGGATTACGTTAAGATAACTAGCTTACTAATATATGACTAAGCGAGGTCGAGCCCCTAGAAGCAGGCGGTACCGGAGGGCAGTATGCTCCGACATCTAGTGACAGTCACATGACCTGATCTCTCCGACAGTTAATAGAGAGCACTCGCTGCACTCACTCCAGAGTCACTCCCTCCTCATCACAACGCCATCATGCTGCGTACAGCTGTTGACTCAGTCACTGCCAGTCCTCGAAGCAACCAACCGTCGCTACAACACCATCCGTTATATACGCAATGGATCGGTAAGCGACTCCCAACACCAACACCGCATTCTGAGCGCCGTCTGACGCTCTAAACAGAATCCGGCAGACCCCGTAACGCCATTTGCTCTGAATGCCGCAAGCCCAATGATCTCCTTCCCTGTGCATCCTGCTGTAGGTCGTACCACAGATCATGCCTGTCGCCCGTGAGTGTGTCTGCACAATCTGTGCCATTCCAGTGCCCAGCATGCTGCTCCGGAAAATGGAATTCCTCGCGAGCCCCATCCAACAACAACAATCCCCGGTCAACATCTGAATATTTCGCATCTGGGGCTGCCAAACATCTACAGTGCGACCAAGGAGACTCGGAGTCCTGCCGAGCCAATGGACGCGCGAGGCTTGACACAAGCAACGCCGCACGAAATGCAGGCCGAGTCCGCTGCCGACGGTTCTGTGGCACCTTTGGAGCTGGAAGCCTTTGACCCTAGCATACTGACGATGGCTCGAGAATTTCTCCGTAGCCAAGGCGGCTTTCCCGAGTCGCAGGATTTCTCGCCGGATTTCTTGCTGAAACTGGGTTCCATGATGACCGAATTGGAACTTCAACGTGAGCGCGTTCAGGAGCTGGTCGCTGAGAATGGACAATTGCGGCAGGACAATGCGAATATACGGACATATTTGGACTCCAATTTAGCGACCGGTAGGCCGGCTGTTCCTCAGGGAAGCGACTTGTCATTCATTCGGCGCCCGTCCCCTGATACGACCGGGAAAACGTGGGATCGAATCGTGATGGACCTGATTTAAGCACCCAATTTCTCGGTAATGGCCCCCAAACTGTCGGCGGCTAGACCCCTTTGAACTGCCACCGTCATATTAAACAAGATCGGTTACCAACGGCAGGCTGGACCTGTGTTGTATAGTCAATAGCCGCCGGCTCACGAAGGAAGGTGAATTGTGGCTTCACGCTGGGATTTAAACCTGGCCTTTCACGGTTGAGCTCCTTGCCTATCACCGGCATCCGAGCCAATCACATTTGGATGGCTGCACCTACTTCAGATTATCACTGGCGATCATTCATCGTCCTTACCCCATGGGACGATCCCCCTCATTTCGATCTCTCGATGTAACATGCTTGTTTTGCGGGCGCGTGGAGTTCTTTGTGTTTTATATTTCCGTCACCGCGTCCCGATAGTCGAGTCGACGGAATGCGACATTCTTTTCTCCCCACCGCGAGTTTGAGGCAACCGAAAACGCAATTGCGAAACTGAACAGCATTCGCTACGCCACTGTGCGCTGATTGCTTGTTGAAATCAGTCTTGTTGCCATGCTCGGACTTTTGCGGCAGCAGGGCCCAGCGGTGGTCACCGGTCTGCTGCTTTGTGCCCCCTCCGTATGCGCGCAAAGCAACCGACAGCCCGATTTTGACGTCTTGGATTTCATTGATCCCTTTATTGGCACTGAGAATGGAGGTGGACTTTGCATCTACCAAAACTATAGAGAGTGGGCATTGACTAATCGCGATCGTAGGACACTCATTTGCTGGCGCGACTCTGCCGTTTGGTACGTCTACTGGCTGACTGCGCTACCATTGCTAACTCGCGCCAAAAGGAATGGCCAAAGCAGTCGCTGATACCAAGGGCGAGAACCAGGGCGGATTCGCATATGATACAACACATGTTACTGGGTTTTCCCACACTCATGATTCCGGCACCGGCGGTGTACGCTCCCTTTTCCTATGCTGGTCTCGGTGATGCTAATAAATGATCAGGCATCTTCCATGGGAAACTTCCCGATATTCGCCCACCCAAATTGTCCGGACGACGACCTAGCCAAGTGTAGCTGGGAATTATCAGACAGGGCAGTCGAGTGGAAGCGCGACTCTCCAAAGGCGAGGCCTGGCTATTTCAGCATATCGCTCGAAAATGGTGCAAACGCCGAAATGACCGTCACCAACCATTCTGCCTTGTACCGCTTTGGCTTTTCTGAAGCGACTGGAAACCTCAGCCCGGTGATTCTGCTAGATATTATTGATCTTCCAGAGACCCGAAATCACGGTGATGCCTCTGTCGACCCAGAAACTGGCCGGTTGACCGGCAGTGGAAATTTCAATCCGAGCTTTGGCATTGGCACCTATGATCTCCACGTCTGTGTTGACTTCAAAGGAGCCCAGATCCGGGATACTGGATCGTGGGACGGTGATGGTCCGGACACCGTCAAAACCACTGTATCGGTCAGCTCTGGCTCATCTTCCGGTGGTACATTCGTTAGGTTCAATTCCGTTGCCACAGATGGCACGATTACCGCCCGGGTTGGCATTAGCTTCATCAGTGTTGACCAAGCCTGCTCCAACGGCGAAAGAGAGCAACCCGATTTTGACTTTGAAGGTACCGTGACGGCGGCCGAAACTGCGTGGAGGAGCAAAATGGATGTCATCGCCGTGGATGCCACCGATGTGTCGACAGAGCTCCAGACCGTTTTCTGGAGTAGTGCGTATCGCGCAATGATCAGTCCGCAGGACTATACGGGCGAGAACCCGCTCTGGGAGAGCGATGAACCCTACTATGACAGCTTTTACTGGTAAGATCAGTCAATCCGCTTGACGATAAAGCTTACCATCCGCAGCATATGGGATTCTTTCCGCGGCATTCACCAACTGCTCACTCTGATCGATCCAATCTCCCAATCGAGGATGATTCGTAGCTTGGTAGACACTTACCGGCATGAGGGCTATCTACCGGATTGTCGCATGTCCCTGTGCAAGGGGTGGACCCAGGGAGGTTCCAATGCCGATGTACTAATTGCCGAAGCTTATCTAAAAGGTGTTGCCGACGTCGACTGGGATACGGCGTACGAGGCGATCGTCAAAGACGCGGAGGTCGAACCTCAGAACTGGAACGTCGAAGGGCGCGGTGGGCTCGAGAGTTGGAAGAAGCTTGGGTATATCCCCAAGAACGACATTGACGCCGGCACAGAGGGTCTTCGAACGCGCAGTGTTTCCCGAACCGTCGAGTATGCGTACAATGATTTCTGTATCGCGTTGATGGCAGATAAGCTAGGTCACGCTGATGATCGTGACAAATACTTCAAGCGCTCCGGCAACTGGAAGAACGTGTACAAGGCAAATCAGACATCGTCAATCGATGGAGTTGATACTGGTTTCACCGGCTTTCTTCAGCCTCGTCTCGCCGACGGGACATGGGACTACCAGGACCCGATTTTCTGCAGCCCTCTTCTTGAGTTTACCTCCTGCTATCTGAACGCTGATGGTCATGAGACTTATGAAGGAAGCACCTGGCTTTACACCTTGTATGTATCCCCTATTCTCTGGCTCGGGCGACGTTAACCCTTCTAGCTTCGTCCCGCAAGACATGGCCGCACTGATCAAGACCTTGGGAGGACCCGAGAAATTCGTCTCTCGACTGTCCTTCCTACACGACTCCGGCATTCTCTACCTCGGCGACGAGCAAGCCTTCTTAACCGTTTTCCAATTCCACTACGCCGGTCGGCCTGCCATCGCATCCAAGCGAGCACACTCCTACATCCCATCTCAGTTTAATACAACCACTGGTGGTATTCCTGGCAACGACGACAGCGGAGCGATGGGTTCGTTTGCTGTTTTCAGCATGCTAGGACTCTTCCCTGTGCACGGGCAGGACGTCTATCTTATTACTGCACCCTTCTTCAAGGAGATCAGTATCCGCAACAATGTAACAGGCAAAATAGCCACAATTCGGAACACCAACTTCGATTCGAGCTACAGGACGATTTACATCCAGAGCGCAACGCGCGATGGGGAGCCGTGGACCAAGAACTGGATTGGGCACGACTTCTTCGCAGAGGGCGGGGTGCTGGAGTTGGAATTGGGGCCGGAGGAGAGCGACTGGGGGACGAGAATTGAAGACTTGCCGCCAAGTTTGTCGGAGTATGAGTGAGGTTCTTCTTTTGGTGTCTTTGGTGTCTTGGTGTAGGATCTGACGTATGCGTTGGCCGGAGCAAGTCCGGCTGGCCAACCTGAGTCGCGGAGACCCTGAGCGAGTGGGGGTTGGGGGTCGCTTTATATAATGAGGCCCCCGCACGAGCTCCTTCAAGTCTTTTACTCTCTTTTACCCCGTAACCTGACCTACCCCATACTCAATAGACTCCATAGACCCGTTAGACCTCCATCTGCATAGAATGGCCCTCGCCCGCAGACTCGCGATCCTCCCCGGCGGCCTCGGTATTCCATCTCCCCATCGCAATCCATACACAACTACTAACCTTGCAAAAAAGGCGGCCTAGGCTCCAGCATCGGCAAGAAACTCCTCAGCCAAGGCGCCCGCCTCGCCATCCTGTACGCCCCCTTCGAAGCCTCCCGCCGCGACGAGCTCCTGCACGCCGGGTACGCCGACAGGCCCAATCCCAATTCTAATAAAGAAGACATCTGCACATTCGAATGCGACATCACCTCGCCCGACTCGGTAAAGAATGCATTCAACTCCCTAAACGCCGAAATGGCAACCACAAATCCAACGCAGGATTCCGACCGCGCATTCCCCTCCATCCTCATAAACACAGCAGGCTACGTTTCTCTAAGCGACATGCACCTCACTCCACCCAGCGAAACCCTAAAACACCTCACGACAAACGTTTTCGGACCGATGCTCTGCGCACAGGCATTCGCGAACTTATACTTTGACGCGAAACAAATCGCAGGTCCATCCGCGCCACCAGGACGCATCGTCAACCTCGCTTCGCAAGCCGCGCATGTAGCGCTCCATCAACACGGGGCGTATTGTGCCTCCAAGGCTGCAGTTCTCGGACTCACGCGGTGCATGGCGAGCGAGTGGGGACCGAAAGGCATCACGGCCAATACGGTGAGTCCGACGGCGGCGTGGACGGAGTTGGGGAGGAAGGCTTGGGGGGCGCCCGGGGTGAAGGAGGATCTTTTCAGTAAGATTCCGGTTGGACGGGCGGCGTTGCCGGAGGAGGTTGCGGATGCGGTCGCGTTCCTGTGCCAGGATTCCAGTGCGATGGTTAATGGGGCGGATATTAAGGTTGATGGGGGGTATACGATTCGGTAACTATAGTGCCATATACCAGGACCATGTATTAGGATGTTATGTGGAACGGCTTGAGCCAAATGGTGAAACGAATCGGTTTATGACCTTGTCTTCCTCTTGTAGTGCCGGTTTCCCTGGATCAAGAAGTACACGATAAACCCCCAGTTACTTCTCTACCTCATGCCGACTGCCCTCCCCCGAGGATCCAATAGACCGCAATTGAATTTCTGCTATTTTCCGCGAAGGAACGTACCCTCCCCCATGCCTCTCGCTGCCGCCCTCCCTTGTCCCGTTAGCGACCCCAGACTCAGGACGAGCTACTTGCGGCACATAACTCCCGCCATGGCTTTCACCGCGGTAGTGTAGATGCGGCATGGTGGTGACGCGGTTCGGCCGCTCGAGATAGGGCTGGGCAGCCGCCGGCTCGCTCGTCTTCAAAGGGCTAGTATGAGGATGGTGGCCGCCCCCGTGTGGTTTGCTGCTTGTGGTTTTGTTTTCTGTGCTTGTAGAGCAGTTTTGGTGTGCCTCTTGACTTTTCGCATGACTAATCTGACATCCTGAGGGTTCATTTGACCTTTCGTTTATTTGGTCTGTTGTTGATCGCCTTGTAAAATGGAAGGAAAAGGCTTGCTTCAGACGAAGCGACGGAACATAACCGCCGCCGTGCTTTTCAGGTGGAGTCATCTTGCATGAGGAAGGGGAATGCGAATAGGGAGGAGGAGAATACGAGGTCAAAATGTCAGAGCCTCTTGAACCTTGAATGACAAGGGAAGGGCTTAGTGGCGGCCGTCGTGCTCAGCCTCGTTTAGTTCAGCCTTGCCTTGTCTTGGACTTGATGATCCCTGCAGCCGCACGCTCGGGTTTTTAAGGGGCGGAATTAGCTGACGAACTCCTTCCCCTCCTCACGTCCAACGGAACAATGGAGCATGTTTTTAATGATCCTGCTGTGCTAGGGGCATATGCCGGTGGGGATATCCTTCTCGAGGACACGGAAGTCCACGTTCTTGACTGGCTGGACGGCCTCGAGTACCCCTTCGCTAGATCTCTGCCTGTCGAGCAACTCGTCCACTCTACGCCCATTTTCAGGATCATGTATGGGTCTTTGGCGCTTGAATGTTGAGAGCTACTGCTGACGGCCACCTAGCAGCTTCCCCGACCGTAACGGGCCGGAAACCCCGTTAACAAAGGGCCTGCTATGGCTTGTGCGGCATTATTCTATCCCAACTGCCCTGCTCGAGGGGGAAATTCGCTCTGTGACTCACTCGTTTGGCTCCCTTGACACGGCTGATGGGTATCGATGTGCGTATTTTTGCAGCTACGTAGTTGCGAGTAACAGAAAAGCTAATTCTTCCCAGGCTGCTGGTTCAACTACCTGTGCAAGAACGTCACAGTCGCCGAGGTCCCCGGTTCAGGACCTATCGTCGCAGGTCCAGTAACGGGGTTGCATAACAGACAGAGCGACTATACATGGATCCGATCAGCATTTTTTCTGCGGTGGTGCTTGCGTCCAAGCAAGGCGCCCAATGTGACGTTGATATGCTTCGGGGAGAACATGGCGATGTCTCGCCTCCAGCGCCTCTCCTACAAGGCTGTTAAAGAGGGGATTGTACACGATCCTGTTAGCCTCTTTGTGGTAGTTCTTCACGAGTTATCCGGGTGGATGGACAAAACGGTGTGGAAACTGTCGAGCGTGTTTGGGCCCATTGAATTCGTACGTTTTGAACAAATGGTCAAGTGCTGTTCCTCTGACGACAGAACAGAGGGCACTCGATTTAGATCGCGACCGGGAATCATTCACTGGTTTGCATAATATATCGAAGCAGATGATATTTCTCCAGGAGAGCTCGGATGCTGCTCTCGAAACGATAAAGAACCTCACCGAATACCATGCTGGGCTTTCCCCAAGTGGCACTGAGAAGGAGAGAGCTGCTGTTCGCACAACGCGTACAGCTATCACGCAGGTAGAGACAGAGTTTCAAACCGTCAGGCTGCGTCTGAGGAGCCTGGATAGACGAATGCAGAACGTGATCTCCTTGGTAAGCGGCTATGCCCCTTTGTATCTGAACAAGCACATTGACTCGTCGCTATCCTCTAGTCATTCCACTTGGTCACGCAAGAGGGCAATGAGTTTCTCCGGGTTGACAGCAAGACTATGGCAACAATTGCCTTTGTGACCTTGATCTTCCTACCAATCACCACCGTCTCGGTGAGTCCCCATTGTACCAACGCTATTCCGCGAGTATGATGACTGACGCGTGCAGACCATTTTTGGCAGCCAGTTCTTCAACACAGCCCAGGATAATGCGTCGATTGAGGTGTCCAAAGACTTTTGGATCTTCTGGGTAATATCAATTCCACTAACCTTGGCGGTCTTGCTGGGATGGTCACTGTGGCAAAGGAGAGGCGTCGTCGGAGACCATGCTGCCTGGAGGCGAGCACTCTGATCCTTCCTTGCCCGACGGGATGGTGCAATTTGTGGCACGAAGGATGGCGAATGGGTCGCTTCAAGAGAAGCTTTGTATTGGCCAGGCTGAATTAGAATACGAGCTTGGACTCAGTGGCACGTCTTCGGTGTCATCGCCACCCCTGTAGGGCAATCAAACGGGGAGACAAAGCACCCCGTAGCCCGTAGCCTCAGCCCTCTATGGAGCTCTCGGCATGCATATCCAGGTCACTAGTAGCGTAGATCACTATCAAGCCATTCCATGCAAAGTTAGTTCGGGGAGGCTGACGCGGGAGAATACGAACTGCAAGTGCGGCGTTGCGCCTCGTGACGCGAAATGCCAGGGGAAGACACTGATCCGGACATGGTGAGTTCATGGAGGGCAAGAGATGAGGCTCTTTGATTTTTTTTTTTTTTTTTTCGCAAGTCATTAGGGCTGTCCATCCCTTGCCGGAGTTCACCGTCGTCGTCGACTGCCACCCTCACTTGAAGAAGGCTCTTATTGCAAATCTCTCCACGGATTATAAGAAGATCTCTTCGGCAACGAACGGCCGCAACTTCCAGGCTAGAACGAGATAGTCACGCGAGCAAGGCGCGACGTGCTCCGGATAAGTTCCCATAATGGCGACATCCACTGAACACCAGAACAGTCTGTCTGGTCATTTCGCGCCCTCTCAGTGCTCCAGCCATACTGTCCAGAACGGGAGTGATATCGCATCAAAGGTAACAACACTGACCACCGGATACTCAAGATCTAACCAAGTTCTTTCCTCCAGTACCACCACGAATCGACATCCCGAACCCACCGTTCTCAAGCTGCCGCACCTCCTACTTGGTCCGCCAACCGTACGACACAGACAAACGACATTGCTTCTCCCTGGGCTCCTTTCGCTTCTCCCTGGACTACTCGAGAGGATCCTTACGTTGACAACCCCGGCTTGAACTACGCCGACCGTAAGGCATACAAACACCGAGACGTTCTCAGCCGCATATGGACGGGTCCTGAAGATGATCGGTACCTAAGTTCAACTGACGGTCGTCTGCGAAAGCTCGTCGTCCAAGCAACCGAGGGCGTGCGGCGCGGCCCGAGAAACAGTACGTGGTCCCGAAGGAAGATCCGCAGTGTCACTCCCATTCAGCTTCGTGTGGTATACTGGTTGCTCAAAGACAAGATTGAGGGAAGAGGAGATGTGACGCTGGAGCTATGCTTGAAATGGGTTCCTGGCTGTCTCGCGATCTTGGCTTTGGTGAGTATATATCTATCATCGAGGTTCAGGGCTAATACATACGTAGCTGTTTATTCCTGCAGACCTGGGTGGTGAGGTCCGGAACAACGGTCTCTACGAGCAGTTCAAATACCATTACTGGGGATACTCGTACATTCCAAGCAATCCCAGCGAAGCCGCTCATGGCTCAACTTTGGCTCTGACATCGGCACAAGAAGTCAGTGGAATTGCTGACCGACCGCTCCGACCGAGATATCTGTGCTTCCTGTCAGAGGAGGGAGTTATCGAGATCAAAAGTGTTAGCGACTGGGAGGATGAGCATGGTCGTGAAGCCGTCTTGCAGTACATCTTCATCTCCTATACATCTGCCCAGTTTCACGGCCCTAAGGACTGGGATGAGCTTCACGCAATCGCCGCAGCTGCTGCTCAGAGAGCAGGAGTTTCCGCGTACTGGATCTCATGCAGCTGTATGCCAGATCCCGACCAAGTGACCGAGGATGTCTATCGGATTAGCGACATCGTTCGTGGAGCGCATTCCCTGGCAATCGTGGTAGGCCCTCCGGTTACTGACCCAACTTCGACCCCGAACATGAAGTCGATGCTGCAGCACTGGGGACAGCGAATTTGGACGTTCCCCGAAGTCCTTCTCAGCCCTACTGATATTCCCATTGCCATCTACACTCGAGGTGGAGATATCAACCACCCTCGATACCTGCCAAAGCGCAACTTTCCCGCCGAGGCCTGGGCTGACGCGCCGATTTCAAGACAACTGGTCGATCACTACGAGGGCTCTGTCATACTGAGTCCCCTTGAATTGGTCACTCTCGCACTGCAATGTCTCAGCACTCGAGCAGACAACACTACAGCCTTCCTTCCCGGTGATTTGACATACGTACTCATGGGGCTACTCCGCCGCAGACCGCGCGCAAACTCTCAGAACTCAGCCTTTCAGGAATTCTGTCGCCTCTCTCTAGCAAACGATAGCAACCGCCTTCTCGAACGTCTCATCTGTCTTCTTCCACGAAACCTCAACAGCCCCTGGCACCAGATTGACGATGTCTGGAGTCGCAGCCTATGGGATATCTCACCACTCTGCCAAGTTGATGGTGTCGGTGAGAACGATACCGTAATGCTAGGAGGGGGCTTTGCAGCGCCTATCCGCTGGAAGTCATTTACTCCAGTCAACCTCCTACTCCGAAACACGCTGAAACGAATGGTGGCCCGGTTCGCTGTTCGCAGTATCCCGGCAGCGCTTGCCATAGGTGCATTCTTTCTCGGGCAGAGCAAGTCGCAGGGAGGTGCGTTTGCGCCCTTCACCGCGCTCGGCTGGGTCCTCATGGGTCCCGCTATAATAGCCGTGCTCTTCTCACCGATCCTTTTGGCGAATCTATACTCGGGCAAACCATGGCGTGCCCAGCCCTGGCTCTTCGGGTTCGAAGGCTATATGGACATTGGTGAGATTGAAACACACATATTCGGGACGAACCTCCATCGCCTGAAATGGGGCCCATACTCGAGTCCGCTCTCTCGTCACAGGGACGTGGACGGGGAATGCATCGGTGTCGACCCGACCACAGACCCAGTCGTCCAAGGAATGATAGCTCAGTCTCAGGTCTCAAACGCTGCTTACGGGGAAGAAAAGGTCTTTACCCTTGTTGACACGAATCTCATGACTGTCATGATGTTCACTGCCGTCCGGCCTCCCGTTGCCCTCGTGCTGTGCGGTAGTGAAGGTGGCATGCAGCGGGGTCTACTTTGCTCTTACGACTGGAAGAGCCAGACCCTGTATAGAGAGAGTGTTCTACGCATTGACACAATGGCTCTGGAGCGTATGTCTAGAGTCGACCGCTTTCGGCTGGGACTGAAGAGGCCACTTGCGGAGACTGTTAGGGTTTATTCTGATCAGGCATATGTTTAGCCAGGATCAATCCTGGCTTCCTGTAGGATATGGAATATTACTGGAATGACTGGCGCTTTTTCTTGTTCATAATTAAGCCTATTAATGTCTAATGACCTGTTTCTGCTCGTCATCTTCATGGATCCATGGATCTCAGTGTCACCTTCCGAAATCGCGCTCACAGGGGCCAGCGGGAAACGTTCGACTCAAATGAGACACTCAATAAGCAGGCGTAACAAGCAGGGAAAGAAGCTGCTGTCTCCATTGTGCCTTCCCTTGAGACTGAGAGGCCATGAAAGCTGTGGAGTAAAACTTTTCGATCTTTCTTGGAGGTCTAATTCACTTCCCGTTCTCCTTCTCAGGGACCTTAAGGGTGTGGATATTACCCTGATCTTTTTCTTCCAGAAAACCCCGTGTTCGATCCCTAAATGCCGCTGTTCTATGACTGTTTTTGAGCCCCTTTGGTGATTGTTGCACCGATGATGCAGTCCTCCATCTGGTCTCGTGTGCTTGCCTCGAATCTTCCCATCGACGTTGCCTCTCTGTCTCCGCTTGGATAGCTGCTTCCCGTTCGTTCTCAGGCAAAAAATCGAGTTTCGTCTTACTAACTCTCTTTGAACCATCTCGGGACCAAAGGCATCGGGCGAAGTTACTATCGTGATGGTCAGTCAATGCTGTCAATTCTGTTAGGCAACGCTTACTATCTTCCAAATACCCGTCCTCCAAGACATCCAAAGCGTCACTATATGTTGCAGAGCTGCAAGAGCCCCTCCTCCGAATTGGTGTCGAGAAAGTATTCGCCGTGTTCCGTGAACACATTCAAGTCGAACAGGTAGTCCTTGCTCAGGATAACATCCACGCAGACATCATCCAGCACATGGAAGTCGCATCGAACTGTTTTTTGGCCGACTTTCCGTGGCATATCTCGTAAAACACCAATAGTCCAATCGGTGGTTCCATCTGCGAACTCGACCTCATGCCAGTTCTCGAAATCTCGAGCAATCGTCAATCCAATCTTCCGAGCTGCTGTAAGATGACCGTTAAGACGTCCCCACAAGCGCTGTTTCTCCTGGCCTAGAATCCTTAACCTCAATCGCCTCGGCAACTCAACTAGTTTCAATATAATGCGGCCCTTGCATTTGGTGAGTGTCTTCGTCATCTTCAGGAAATGGTTTCCTAGGACGAGATCGTGAACGCCGCCCGGGAGGATCCAACAGTTAAGAACGTGTGCCCTTTTCCCCCGAGGAACCTCCATGGGACCTCTACCATTCCAGGAGATTGAACACGATTGTTGTTGGCGAGATTTACCTGCTTTTGTGTTCCGGTAACAGGGCGTAGACTAAGATCAGAGGCTATTTCTTGTGATATGAAGCACATGTCTGCACCACTGTCAGGCAGGGCTTCCACCGGGATCCCATTCACATTTCCCTCCAGGTAGTATTATCTCGAGGCAGAGGAAAGGCCCAAATATTTGCCTGTGTTCTTTTGGGAGCATGGTACGATTGAGCAGAGAGCGGATAGCCAAAAGTCAGGTCCCCTCGATACCTTTGGTGCGCCCATACTGATATCTCGTGCCTGCCTCCGCTTGCCGGTGTCGGGAGATAGATAGCGCCTGATCCAGACAACGAGACTTTTACCTATCGCAAGTTCAACGAGCTCGCTACTCGGTCTCTGCGTTATCTTCAGGCTGAACTACTTGTTCTCGAAAGGAAACTCGACGAGCTGGATAGGAATGACGCAAACAGCAAGGACATGGTCTTGAGGGATGCCATCAGGGCATGGGAGACGCTGACGCAGAGGTATCAAAATAACAATGAAAAAGGGCGAGTCCGCATGGACTTGACTGTGAAGGTGCGTGAGAAAATGAAGGAGTATCGTGCCTCTGCAGTCTGTTGGCATTACCTATTATTTGCTGACTGTTGGTCAGATGAGGCGCTCTTATTACAAAGTGAGATTGCGAAGCTGAAGAGGTCCAACGACCGTGTCACTGATGTCTACAAACCAAGGAACCCTACCCAGGCCTTGCGGAGAGCCAAAGACACTTCTAGATGCTCCGTGGGACCTCGTTGCACTTAATACGTCGCCGGAGACTGGCTATCTGTCCTTCGTCTTGAGACGCCACTGCCCAGCGAATGCAAGCGCTCCCATTCCTGAGCTCGCAGATACATGCTAATATCCCACGGAAAGAACCGTCCCGTGATGGTCTTTGGCGCATAGGGCTGTACGATGAAAGGTCAATCTCCATCGCAGTTTCCACCATCAGCTGGTAGCTGCGATACTCTTAGTTGGCTCTAGCACGAGTCTCTACTTTGTGAATGACAATGCTTCTCAGCTCGTCATGGCTGCCGCTTTCACAGCTGCATTTGTGCTCAGCGTTGGCTTGATTACGAACGCACGTCGAGCTGATATTTTCGCGACTACTGCAGCGTAAGTCATGTTGTAGTTAAGTAATAATAACTTATGCTGTTAGTATTTAGCGCTATTGATATATTTGAGGTATAGTACAGAGTTATTATAAATTAAGGCTTCCTGGAGTCAGTACTAGTACTGCTGAGGTTATACAATCACATTAAGGACAGACTAGTTCCTAATAGTATGAGTTACCTTTGGTGCAAGTCGGATGACTTTCACATCTTCTGATAATTGCCGTCCCAGATACACTTTATGTTCCGAGGTCGTAGTTAAAGAGCTGTGGTTCCTCTTTCAACAACTGAATTAGACTATAAAAGTTGCCTAAATCCTGTATCAGGGGTGTATTATCGAGGTGTTATCACCATATAGTCTTCTTCAAGAGCCCTTCTGACTGCGTTCGGCGCATATTTGCCTGAATTCCATGTATATAGTCCATATGTTTGCATCCATCAACGAGTGAATGTGCAAGCGTGCTTGGGGGAATGAGAAGCCTAAAGACCTGAAGAAAGAAACAAGTTTCGTTGACTCCCTATCCATAAACCAGTCTCTCGCCGTCCGTACAGTAATAGACCAAGGCCAGATGCTAGAAGCTTCACAAAGGAGTAAATTAATAAACCCCATGAAAAAGACACAAAAAAATGCCAAGTGATATATAAGAATGCAAGAAGAAGGATAAAGTACCCCAAGGGAACCAATTTATCCAGTCTGCCTGTCCAGGGACAACCTGCCAAAACCAAAACCAAATCCCAAACCTATCAGTTCCTAAATCTCCTGGGTGATGCCCCCCCTACCCAACTCCAACACCCTAACACGGACATGAGCAAGATGGAATACCTCAACCGTCCATTCCCCATCCTCCTCATCTACTGCGAATGCCACGACGCATTTCTGCAGGAAACCTTATCCTTTGAGCTTCTTGTGTTATGGCAGGGAAGACATGGAATAGCTCTTCGAGACGCCATAGCAGATTTCACCTTCCGATGCTACAGGATTGGAATCCGCAAGTCGGGGGTGAGACCGTTGGATGTCCGATTGCGATACTCACCGATGCGGATAACGCTGCTGAGGCTCCTTGAGAGATTGTGCGAGTGTATTGACCGCTGTATTGATTGTGTGATTAGCTGTCGGGATAGCGGTGGGGCAGAGATGGGAAGTGAGGATGCTGCGGAGGTGATCAAGGCTTTGAGAGACATTCATGAGAGGTTCGATGCATTAATTACGTATTTTATGGGATTCAGGTGGAGATTGGAGATGACGAGGAGCGGAGACTTCTCTCTACTGCTATTGTTCAGGGAATTCGTGAGTTTGGTGAGGAGGTTAGACAGGACGTTTGAATTGAAGTTTTACGCCCCAGAAAGAGAATAATAAGGGTATTAAAGTAGCCGTGATCCGGCTTGAATCTCTATAATCCTACCTTGGTCTCGAATATATTCCTTTTCTTTCTAATCATTTGTGATCGACAGCCTGAAGTTTCAATCATCTACCGAGACTCAGTCCATGCTCGTTAGGCTTACTCGACGAGCTTTGCGATTGCATTGTGGCTCTTGGACTACCAGATTGAACCGCTGGTACTGTCGTTTGAGAGGCTCTTAGGCAAGAAGCACAAGATACAAATTCGAATTGAAGAACTGACATTTTCCTATAAATTTCATACACCAAAACCCATACATATAAACATCCCGGACTCATCTATACAAACCAACCCCTCCCATTCCCATTTACCCAGCACCTAAACCCCCGAATCATGCTGCTCAACATTATACTCCTCATCATACCCATTCCAAAGATTACAAGTATGCTCCAAATACTCCCCATCATAAGTCCTCCCAATCTCATCATACCTCTCCACAAACTGCAAGGCAAAGCCCTCAGTCGTATGCCACCCAATATGACAATGCATGAGCCAAGCACCGGGGTTATCCGTCTCCCACGCCATAACCAAGTACCCATTCCCCGGTAGAACAGCAGTATCACGTCTTGGCGGATTACTCGTATTAATGCTCCCGTTCCACGGATTCGTCCCCTGGGCGAGAACGAAGAAGTCATGACCGTGGAGATGGATCGGGTGCGAGGCAACAAAGGTCGTGTTCACGATTAAGTAGACCCATTTATCAGCGTCGGGCAGTTCAATCACAGCGCTAGAATTCGCCCACATCGTTTCGCCGCGCTCAATCTGGAGCAGCGTCGGGTCTTCCCAGAAGACTTCCATTGTCGTGCTGTTGAGGAACCACCGGAAGAGATTGTCGCTGTTTGTGCCGAGTTCGGCGAACGTGTTGTCTTGCCAGTCTGGGGGTTGCACGGTGCGCGGGACTTTGGGGATGAGGCTTTCGTATGGCTCGTCGGGGCATCCGTCGTCGAAGGGCCAGGCTGTAGTGGTGGGCTCCGTGGGTTCGTCGCTGTAGTGGAAGATGCCGCGGATGTCGTCGGGGAATTCGATGTCTGAGCAGGCTTGTTGGGGGATTGAGCGGAGCCAGAAGGAGTCTGCTACGGAAGATTGGTCGGTATTGATGATTACGTCGTAGCGTTGGCCTGGGGCTGTTAGACATTTTTTTTCCATTTCAAGGGGGGACACGATATATCCAGGAGGACTCACCCATGGAAATATCAACGAAGGTAGTGGTGTAAGGCTCAATAGGGACAAGGTCCATGGCAATAACGGTAAGCGTGTGGTTGTCGATCATGAACTTGTAATGGGTATCGAGGGCACCATTGATCAGTCGAAGCCGGTACGAGGTGTCGGCTTCAACTTTCATCGTGAACCGCTCGCCCGTCTGCTCTTCGCCCTGGCCATAGACATTGGTACCGTTGATCAAAGAGTTGTTCAGCACGGGAGGTCCACTAATCTGAGCTGGCCAGAACAGCTCATCGGCCGTCTGATGAGGCCAGTCGTTTAGGAAGAGAGTCCCGGCGTCAATATCATAGTTTGCTGTTGCAGGACCATTGATGATGAGCCCACCGGCAATACCATCCCAGGCCTGCAGGGCCATGTGCGAGTGATACCATGACGTACCGTACTGCTGGGCACGCCAGCGGTAGGTATACTCGTGCTCCGGTGTAATAGGACATTGGGTGATCGAGACGACTCCATCGTCTTGGCAGGTATTCTGCTGACGGATGCCATGCCAGTGGATACTTGTCCCGTTGAGGGTCTCGTGGAGGTAGTTCTTCACATGGATGACGACCCAATCGCCCCAGTCAGCATAAAGGGTTGGGCCGGGGATAGTCCCGTTGATGGCCATTGCGGGACGCGGCCAGCCATCTGGGGATGCGGTAATCTCGTCGATTTCGAGCCAATATTCCCGCGTGACGCCAGTGTCGGGGATTATGTCGTGGTAGTTTGTGTTGATGTCGTAGTTGCACCAGCTTTGTCTGTCGCCTGGGATGTTGCCGGCACAGGGGGTTCCGGTGGGGGTTGAGGTAGGTGAGGTGGACGATGTCTTTGTCGGGGTTGGAATGATAGCAGTGCTTGAGCTGGTCTTGGTTGGTTTGGGTCTGCCCCCTCCATGACCACCGTTGCCTCCAGGTCGTCCGGCTACCTCGACCTCTTGTCTCCGTTCAAGCAAGGAGAAGTCGTGAGGATCATAGTCATGACTAAAGACCCAGGAGGCAGATGCACAGAGGGCATATAACAAAAATAATAAGGACGAAAGCAACATGGTGCCGGTGTAACGAATGAATAATTGTCGGTTTTGAACCCAGTAACCTGCTGCTGGGATTAGTATAAGTAGATCTAATCGATACTTCAACAACATACGAGGATGACGGTGACTTATACTACAGCCTCAGAGTAGCTTCTCCTAGTTCAAGGCGCACCTGCACCCCTCCAGCTGTACCATGCCACTGCATTCCTTAATCGTCTCCTCACGTTATCCAAATCCAGTATCCCATGCGCTCAGGGCAACCAGGCGTCCAGAGATAGAACACGAAGCGCGCCGCTAGTTACTCACCAACAAGCATGATTCTCTGCTCGACGTTCTAATTCTGTACTCTACCCCCGGGCTGCCTGCATGGTACATCCAGGGCTCCAAGTCACACCGACTCCCTGTCCATGTCTACATGTGCGTCTCGACCAACCACCACCC
Organism: Aspergillus undulatus; assembly: GCF_047715775.1. Classification (NCBI taxonomy): domain Eukaryota; kingdom Fungi; phylum Ascomycota; class Eurotiomycetes; order Eurotiales; family Aspergillaceae; genus Aspergillus; species Aspergillus undulatus. The sequence continues at coordinate 27,077 of NW_027396710.1, read as the reverse complement.
CAGCATTTTACAGCCCGCCTCATCGGGAGATCGAGATATCAGCTCGTACAGGGAATATACACTACTGCTTCGGTCATCCGACAAGGCTGTACCGGATTGCTGAACGAATGAGTATAATGAGCCTGAGCCCCCCAAGCTAATCGACCCAATCGGCGAGAAGGCAGACGACCCGGCCGACGGGGCTGAATTTACGAACGAGCTAAACGAACATCTTAGAAACACGGTATCGGTATGTCATACATGTCTTAGATGTTAGTGCGATGCGATGCGATGCCAACTCGGCGCGCCCTACCCAGACAATGACACTGACAAGGTTAGGTAGCCCTAGGCCATCAGGGATGACGATGACGCATGAGGGTCAGCGCGTGGTACTTGCAGGCTACTAAATTGGCGCGGCTCATCGATGTCATTGATTGCGCTTAGGGTCGGAGAATTATTGGCCGTGTCTCTGCGGACCCAAAAAGCAAGCAACTCGTGTTTGACTGTTCGGTGGTTCCTTCTCGTGTTGGTGGAAAGTCGAGACTCGACTTGACCGGGGATGCATGCACAATGCGGGTGGCAAAGGGAAGAAGGAGGGGCGGGGCGCTCAGGCCTTTGCCTTTGTTTGCTCCGGGATGTTTATGAAAGGATGATAGAGTAAGATGTCAGGAGTGAAGGGCTGACCAATTTGAATGAGGACTTCTGCCTGCCAATGTCAGGGCGTCTGAGAGGCAGCCACTCGAGGGCTGGGCACGACATCATATATCGTAATCTTCTTCCGCCTGTACGAGGTACTTCATCTCGGAGGAACTACTAGTACTTGCCTACAGGCTACGTTCCCCCTTTGCATTCGGCGATAGAACCTCAGCGTCGAATTTCTCTGCTTCTGGTATCAAGCCTGATAGTGAGGGTCGTACCATCATGTTCGCACAGTCTCTCCTTCTCTTCGCAGTCTCCTGCGCTGCGGTTTTTAGCGATGCTCATCCTCTTGAAGAGCGTCAGGGGCCTGCAATCGCAGATGCTTTCAACATCTACGCCTATGGCGAGGGGATAAGCGGGCTTCCTATCTTCTACGCAGACGGTAACTGTTCCCTTTGAACTAAGGAGTCCCCTATAACACTAACACTCTGCAGGAGCCGCACAACTCGGCGACCCATCCCTCTCGACGGCCGAAGTCGTCCAGGACGTCTACTGTAAGTCGAGTCAAGTTGGGACCCCTTCTACCTGAACATCCCACTAAACGGACTAACAACAAAGTCACCGTCTCCGAAACCTCCCCAAACACCTGGATCGCGCACCCCAACCGCACAGTCTCCGGCTTCGCGGAAGCCCCCTTCGAGTCAGTCGTCTTCACTCTCCCGCCCGCAGATGCGTCTGGCGAGAATGTCTCGTTCGAGGCGCCGTCAAGCAGCCTCCTCTCGACAAATGAGGCAACCGCGTTCGACGTCTACGGGAACTATGTCCTGCTCAGCGGCGGGAGGACGGGAAACTTCTATGCCGTTTCGACTGATACCCAGGGCGTCTGGGGGTTGGTTTGGAGTGCGGAATCGTCGCAGGATGTGGCGGTTACGTTGAGGACTATTGCGCCTGCTACGGAGGCTGTTCTCTAGATTCTCCTTTTAAACTGATTTTTTTTTGGCCTTGGAGTTGTACTTTTGTTTGGAGGGGAGGGCAGCGGAATGTATTGGTGAGGTTGGTGAGATGGAGGCGTGTACTAGGTAGTGTTAGCTGTCTGTAACTATAAAGTTGTTAGCTGTTGCAGTCGAGTACCCCAGACCCAACATCACAATCCATCCTTTCATTATCCCTCAGTCCCAAACATTCTTCACGAAGCGATAGGTCATATCCTGCAGGTCTCGTCTCAAATCCTTTCATTAGTTTCTTTTTCCACCGCGGGGTTTTTGCACAAAAGGGATGGCCTTGCAGCCTGAAGTGAGCGGGCGAAGCCAGCATTGGCGCGCTTAGGGCATTGGAGCTCTCCCTAGTCTGCATGTGGCGCCCAATGTTCTGGGTCTGGCGATGGATGCCAATGCTTACCTTGTCGGTACTTCGAGTCCGTAGTCTACTTTCTATTATGTTAGGATAGAACATTAGCAAGCCGGGTTATCTGAGCGATTGGATAGTGGTAGTTGTTAGTATTAAGGGCTACTGTACGGAGCTCTGGTGTACAGAAGCACAGTAAGACTGTAAGGCAACCCCAAACAACCGAACAGATCCGAACAGAACACGACCGGAAATACAAGTGACAGGTCATCTTATCCTAATTCCGATATGTTCTCCAGGTGATACCACATACAGGATCACCAACGGTCTGTGTCACCAGCTGAGACGCTTATCGAGATCCTCGATTAATTAAATTGCTTCGTCTGACGTCCAAGTCTGGGAATGAGTCCACGTCTTCGATAAGGTAAGCTCTCGTGTTCGAGGCCATCTGGTCCAGTCCAGTTCTTTCAAGTGAAATGGACGAGTTTCAGCCGCCTTCGTCTGTTTCCGGCCAAGCACAGGCCAAACATACCCTACGGCGAATCGATCGCGTCCACGAGTCTGACAGGATCTTGGTGTGCTTATTGAAGCTGAGACATGCTTGTCTGTTGACCGCTTGCTCCAGCACCTAGCTATCTATTAGTCAATCATAATACTCGTCCTATTACATACAACAAACTATCCAAAGAATATTTACAGCAGTCAGTAATGCCATATCCAACTACTCAGACATGGGAACGTTCCTCCCATCCCTCGCCGCCTCAACAGCAAGCTTAACTATTTCAGCTTCCCTCGAGATAAAAACGCTATGACACGTATCAAAGTCATGGGTCTTCAAGTTAACGCCCTGCTCTTTGGCTTTCCTCATCATGATATCCTGATAAGCCCTCGGAACACCGTAGTCCTTTTGCGTAGCCACATACGTCCGCGGGACAGCCCTCGGCAGCCCAAAGGCCGCGCCCTCAGTTACGGGGGTCGTCAGCGCACTCCGCGGGAATCGGACCAGCGTCGTCAGTGCCTCATCGATCTCCTCCTGGGGAACTGACTCGTCCCCGCCGAAGAACATTAAACCGGGGTCAAGCGGGAAGGTCAAGGCGCTCCCGTCGTCGGCAGTCTCCACATACTGGTCGAAGATCCGATCGAGACCTGCCTCGAGCACAATGTCCCAGACGGATGTTGCGGGGGGAAGAAAGTACGCGCAGAGGTAGAGGAGGTGGATGACGCCCCCAGCTCCAGGTTGAGGACCAGAGCCAGAACCAGTTGGAAGGATGAGGATGGGGATAAGCCAAGCCCTGCACTGCCTCGGATCCGACGGCCCCGCCGTACGAGTGCATAACCATCAGGAGGCGCTCGCCCGCGGCCACAAGGGACGAGGCTAATTCACGGACTGCATTGATGTCATCGTGAAGCGATGTCTTTGGTTGGAGCGACTTGGTGCAGCTCGGAAGTAAGGGGCAGTGGACGGAGAATCCCTGCGCCTGGAGGGCGGCGATGAAGCTGGCGTAGTTTGCGGGGGTGTGCCACGCGCCGTGAACGAGGATGATTGTTGGGAGAGACATTTTCCTGAATTGGTATGCGATCTGTATTGCGATCAATCGAGATCCGTTGGTTCTTGCTTTTGCGAGTAGAAACCGGAAGTTTGGAGAGAAAAGCAAGGGGATCCCAGCATTCGGCTGTTAGCGCGCGCGTCGTTGCCTGACGCTGACAGCTAGGATTTAACATCTTATTGGAGGGGGCCAGTCAGCCCCAGACAGAATCTTAGACGCTTGCTGATGCTAGGGCTAGTGGCCTCCGCAATCCTGTGGGTACCTGATGGACCGTGACTGTACTCCAAATCAGGCTGCATAATCCCCCGAGACTTGTCCGCCACGGCGGTTAGGCATATTAGATGTACCACATTGGCAATGTCTATTCTGGACGAAGCATGACTCGAGCCCGAGGCTCGAGACTCGCCTGTCTCAGCTGGTTGCGATCCTCAGAGTCCTGGCCCCCCTTGGTTCTGGCCCCATGTCCTAGTCGGCGGCAAGGAACGGATCGTTCTCATCGATCTTGGGTCATCCGATCTCATCGGGCGCCATCTTTCGCTCAGACCTCTTGACTGGGATCGTGTTGTTTTCCCTATCGCGGACTCCTGGACATGGCCGAGCACATGGTGCTGGGGTATGCATTGCAACTGCGGAGTAAACTTTGGAACTCTGCTTGAACAAGACTGCCTGGTCAGAGGCTACTTTTGGCTGCTGCAACAGTTGCCGTACGGGACGCCAACTGTCAAGTTTAGTGAGTATGGACTTGGGGTTTAACAGGGATGATGAACGGGCAGCATCTGGTGCTGAGGACGGCAGTGATGCCTATGGCTTCGTCATGCTGGATGGTCCTGAAGGATCCATTGATAACAGTTTCGCTGAGACCCAGACGGTTGTGCGCCGCTCAGCCACGATTCCCAAAGTGAAGAGGTCAGTGTTGACCACCAACCAACCCCTCTTGGGTTCGGTCTTCGACCACCACGAGGAGACCATTTATGTCTATTGCAACTATCCCGCCGGCTCTCGGGGATGTGACCGAATCTTCATCGATGGTGCAGAGGATAATGTCATCCGTCTACCGCACCATGTCGGCGAAGGCCCATTTGCCAGAATTGTGTCCATGCAGCTAGCCCACGACGAGTATCAGCTTCCAGATCACCATGTCGAGCACCGCCGCTCCAAGCGAAATAACAATCCGGTATATGAGGTCAAGATCGATTATGACTTCCACAAGATTATACCGAAACGTGCCGACGAACCGGTTAACATTCGGGTAGACTATACTAACCTACTCGGCTACTGGGACGAGATGACGAATTCTCCGACTAGCCGCATGAAACGTGGTATGGGTGAGGATGGCCTGACCCATGCCAAGTGGAAAAGCCGTGTTCAGCGAACAGCATCGCGGGATCAGAGCCTTCGGAAACGGTCGGAGAAACCTGTCGAGATAAAGACTGCATTTGATACGACGAGTGCTCATGATTCTCATGTCGACAAGTGCTGGTGGGGTGCTTTTAAGGGCTGGTTGGCGAAACTGGTATGTTATTCCATCCGCCGTCCGAGAGGAGAATAACACAGTAACCATTTTAGACGACTGTCACCAAGTCCGAGCTCGGGGTTATTCCGCTTGGCTGGGCACGAAGAATCAATCTCTTCAGCGCCTAATGGGGTTGTCCGGCCACCACTGTCAGAGCGGATTTGAGTCTCGATCTGTGGAAGCTAACTTCCAAATGGATGCCACATATGCATACTATCTCTCGGCGACCTTCATTCCACCTGGAAAACCGGACGCATTTGCCTACTTTGGCATGCAACCCACTGCCTATCTAGGGCTACACCTTGAAGGGAACGCCGTCTTCCAAATGAAGTCTCAACGAAACCGGATCATTGATGCGCTGACTTACCCAGGCTTAGCCGTCAAGGGCATCGCAGCTGTAGGACCGACTCTTGATGTCTATGGACAGGTGAAACTTTTGTCGCTTCTCTGACACCTAAACTTTGCTAACACGGTGAGCAGATCAAGGGAAAGATCACACTTCATGGTGAGGCTGATGCAGGAGCCACCCTATCCTTTGGCAAGGCAGAGGTTTACTGGCCTCAAAATGACGACTCCAAGGCCGAGTACGAGAAGCTCCTGGGTTTGGAAAGCGATACCCGATCACCCGCTCCATACTCGGTCGAGCCTGTCCTCCGGGCAGGAGTCGCGGTAGACGCTCAACTAGACATCATAGTGACCCCCGAAGCGAATGTCGGCATCAAAATCGGTGGTGGCAAGCTTGTGGGCGCAGCCACGCTGATGGACGCACAATTGACTGGATACGTGGAGGGGGATCTCCTCTTCAAGGCACATGCTGACTATAACACCGATGACAACCAGATCAACTATCTGTTTGGTGCATATCTTAAGTACAACCTCGGATACAAAGCAACGGCTCAAATTCTCAACTTCATCGATTCGGCTTTGAGCCCCCGAAAGGCCTATCCCTCGCCACGCTCTATAGAGTACCGGGGAAAACGACACTTCGTCGCTCGACTTGGCTCTCTCATGCGTCGAGCTGACCCAATGGATGTCGATCCTCCGCAGTTCACCAAGAAACTGTCATGCCCCAAGGGAAGCTCTGGGAACGTTCAGATGCTTGAGCTTCGTAGTATGTTGTCCCCTCTTCTCTATTGACTTGTACACTGACATATATGTGATACAGTAAGCTGCGCCAAACTCCAAGATATCAGTGAGAAACACGTCACCGATGGCACCAGCGTGCGTGTCACCGGTCTTGTACCCCAATCATGAATATTCCTGATAATGATCGCTTGGAGGTATTCACTTTTTCAAATAATAAAGACAGGGCAGAAGAACGATACGACGACCAGTGTCCTGGTGGAACGTGTGTCGCTGCCAATAAGATCTTAAACGATAACGTAGGCAAGACCGGAAGCAGATCCAAACTAACACTACAGTGCGACGGATTTCCATGAAAGTCATCGGAGCAGGGAGGAAAATACATGGACGAACTTGGTCCTGGCCTCCGAACCCGAACCTGCGTCCCTGGATATCAGAACAACTGGCACGGTCAATGTTTTAGTCAATCCTTCTTGCGAAGATACAGACCTCACTCCATGACTGCGGGTAGGAGGCAACCGTGACTAATCGGTAATAGAACTGATGGGCCAAATGCAATCCAACTGGAAAAGGTTGGAGCCAGAGCCGGATACAAAGAACCCCCAAGGCGACTACTGGGTTCCATGGTCGGCCTCCGGTGAGCGTTCTATCACTTTATCAATTAGTGTGTGATGCTTGTCATTTTTTTAGCCTGGGTCTCGCCAGGGGAGCATGGACCGAAAGGATCCAAATACTTGCAGCGTGAGAAGGAATATCCTACCAAGCAGCCACCCCCAGATGGAATGCCAACGCGGGTAGGTATACTCCAGTATTTGTTTGAACAATAGGTTTCCGGAGCTGATCGCCGGTCAAACTAGAAAAACGACAGGATGTCCTGGGTGTTCAAACGCGACTACGTAACTTCGTGGCTCTCCCAAGGCAGTTACTCTAGCAGCGATTGGTGGGATGCGACGAGCTGGAATTATGCCAACAGGGCCAAGTACGGGCCAAACTCCGGAGGGGCCGACAGTGTTATCTGCGCTGTCAAACAATTTCGGCCAGAACGACGTATGCAGGTACCCGAAGGTGAAGATAGATTCGAAGGGTACGGAAACGGAGTGGAATGGCTACTGCTACACCCCAGCATCGAGTGCGAAAAAACTATGATTTCGCTGAGCGAGGAAGCTACGCTCCGTGCAGAGTGGAATTCACAGCCCCAAGTTCATCAAGGGGGCACCATCAAGCGCGAATGGATCATTACGAGTAGGTTGCCCTCTGCGTTTCCGAGCCTGGTTTGTGGACTAACCTTCCTGGCAGATGTGACTTCTTTCGATATCTGGCTAGACGAGTTGGCTGAGGTGTACGGTGCCAGGAATTAAGTACTCTTCTGCGCCCACACTGGTGCCTGGTAGGCAAACAAAGAGCGGGTTAAATAGCTGTCACTCTCCGTTAGGACATAAAAAAAAGCTCTTTCACTTCACTGCCCACTCCTTCCTTCCTCCATCCTTCCCTTGTTTCGATGCCAGGGGTCGCCCAGCATGCACACGTCCTCGCTCGGGGGCAAACCCTACTATCCAATTATAAAGTTGAGCGACTCTGTTTAGGAGGTAGATCGGGGTCACGAATTGTAATGTTTTAACGTGCTACGCTGTCTGTGTTAAACACTCGATTTCAGCAATAGTGAAACAGTCACAGAATCTCGAAAGGCCGAGTCGGTTCTAGCTCGCGTCAACGTCTACATAATCATTCGATCAGATCGGAGTCTGTCAAGCGAAAGAATCTTCTGCCAGACTCTGTATCCAACCGATACGTATCTCCAACGCTCCCCTCCTCAATGACTGTTCCAGGAGGGGCACCCTCATACCAATTTAAAGTCAGCTCATCCAAATAGCCCTGATCAATCTCCATGCGTCCCTGAACAGTGACGTTTTGGTTGCGATCAAAATACACGACCAGCAACTGTTCCGTCTCGAAAGCCTCCTTGTCCACGATCCATATCCAGGAAATAGTAGCTGTAAACAGTAGCCCCCTCGCAACAAAATTATCCTCCAGTAAGAGATTCCAGTCCTGCTTCCAGTCAGGATGCTCAGATTTAGCCTCGTCGAGCGCGGCCTCAAGTCCAGCAAATTTCCTATCCAGTCTCTCCGGATCAATCGTCCGCTCATAGTCACGCTTGCAGCCTGCGATTTCCGGCAAAATATAGAAGACTTGTTTCCAATCCGCGCCCAGATTGAACAGGTTGGCATCGTGAGCACAGACCAGTCAGCTCCCATTGCGTAAAGTTCGGAACACTCGGTAAATTCGACCGTCGTGGCATCATCGTCACCGTGCCGACTATCGTCATTTGATCCCTCAGCGGGATCTGAAATGCCGCCGTAGTGTGTTCGCAGCATCACCGGTGCTTCACTATTCGCCCCGCACCAAATCTGCCATGCCCTCCTGCGCATGTCATCCGACCGCCAGGGACGCAATATAGTGTCTATCTCATCTTCCGTGGGGATTCGTGTTGGCTGGCGCTCAGGATACATCCCGTGTTCAGCTGGGTCCCATTCTTTGAGGATTGAATCTAGTTGCATGTATTTGTCCACCAGGTGTTTCCGTTGAGAGTCTGCTGGTTCTGAACTGGAGGAGTCCCAATTCCTCTGTTTTCACTTAGACATGCGTTATAACTAGGAAGGAGGTATGCGGATCCTTACAATCAAAAACTGTTCAACAGGTAGTTGTCCCCAGATAGGGATGTAATTACGGTTATCGCCGACGCTCATATTAAGGTTGGATGATCTGTGGAGGGAGATACGAAGAGAAACAAAAATCCCAAGGGATAGTTAAGTTACTAGAAGGGAATAAAAAAACAGGTAGTGTTGTAGTAGTATTAGATTGGGCGGGGCGGGGATTTTATTTTGACCCCTTTGGCACTCAAGATTCAAGGTTCTTACCTAGGATGTTGAATTGATCTGGGCAACTATGGTTAACTTATGCTCTATTTTTGTTTATCTAGCTGTATATCGCACTGGATTTCGTACCTTCAATCCTTCACTGGACTTCTCCATGGCTTCTACCTATTGCGAATGTACCCCTAGTTAATGCCTGCAAGGTATGATGTCACTTGCCGGCCTAAGTAGGGCTCAGTGAGGTTATTTTCTATTTGGAATAAAATACTTCAAGAAACGAGTTGACATACCTGAACTACTACTTATCCCGGCGACTACTTCAACTACCATGGCTAGTATAACCAACGCATGTTAGAGGAGGAGACAAAGCTCATGTTAACATCCCTGCTAGCCTTACGTACTACTGAATGCTCCCTAAACAGCCCAGTCGCCATTGGCTAGGCCTGGGTCATTCTAATTTCAGATTCTGCGTTGGGCTCCGGCAGGAATATTTCCTTGGGGCTCACCCGCCGTTAATGGAAGAACAAAAGAGCACAACCGAGTAGTTGGCCGCAATATCGAGTTAAGCGATGTGTTGAATCTTGTGTCTCTGAATCGTTTCTCCAGGAAGCTTGCGAAAGTCATGATATAGGTACGTGGTCACGTATTCCAATTTCAGCATTTGCTAACAGACATAGATGAGAGTGATTTTGATGCAAAGATCTCGTTGGAAGATACGTTGTCATTAAAGACTTGACGCCTTTCCATGGACGGAACTTCTAATTGCCGACGTAGACTGAGGTTCACCCGTGACCCTTCACTATTTATAGTGTGGCTGACTGCGTAGTAAAATATGATCGAGAATGCTTCCCGTATAAATTAAAAGACAGCAAGAAATTTATAAAAAAGAACATACTAAAGCTAAGGCTCAGCTACGCCACCTCCACCTAGCTAAGAACCCTGTGACCTAAAACTCCCTTCTAAATATTGTAAACTACAACTGTTCCGCAATAACTTGGAGTTTCTAGTTAAATGTTTAAATGTGACTTTAATTATTATGCTATAGTATCCACGAGCTATCTCCTCTAGAAAGATGTAAACCATCCTGGCTGGTTAATGGTGTGGCATGTTTGCAACAGAAATCTGATCTGCTGAATCACGCAGAGCATTCCCAAGGGACTATCTGCGTCGAAGTTGCTGTCTCGAATGCCGCGCGAGCGCTAGATAAGCCGGATGTCCCGCTTGTGATTAGCTCTATTAAAATTATGGTAAATATGATTCTCGACTTCCTAATCATATCGACATTCCACGTCGGCAGCTGGGCACCTAATATCAACATGCAAGCCGGGATTCGGCTAATATGCGACATGGCCGCTGCCGTCTCTGGCCTATTCTATTTCCTATTCACAGTTGGTTTCAGACAGAATGCAGATGCTCCGACGATTCGCGGATTCCTCGTACTACTCAAACCCGGTTCGATAACGCTCGTCGAATCCGCCGTCCGGAACGCGCTGTACCTCTGTCCAACCAAAGGTTTTCTCCTAAGAGCCTGCTAGGGTTCCCTAGCAAGGCAGGCTTAGCGAGCTTTCATCCCTAGGCCTGAAAATCTGCATAGCAATCAATCGAGGCTATGGGGACTCCCTAGTCCCATTTAACAATATGTTGGTTCAGAGGCCGCCGGAAATTACTGCTTCTACGACCATCTTACTTCCAGCGCGCGTCTTGGCATCATGTGTGTGCATTGCCCACGGCACAAACTCTTCAATCGGGACTGTCTGATAAGATGATACAAAACAAATCCAGCCCAGCTGTGACTATACCATCTCACCCCGCCCGCATGCAATGCTAGAGAACGACACGAGCTCAACGCAGAGGCTAACGCTCTTTCCAGAGACCAGCACTAGGCAGATCCTTGATTTCCTGGACTCTAAAGTCAAAAAGGCCAACATGAGTTTTAAACTCGCCTCGAACCCGATATCGACCGCTAGCAAGAAAACTGTCCCTTTGCTACTTTGCCAACGGGTCGCCAGCATTCAACAAGCTCTGCTATAGCTTGATCGTCTTTTTTACCAGTAGCCACGATCTCCGTGCTTCGCTTCATACTTCGGAAGACCGTTTCGAGAAGCGCCACGAGCTTATCGCGGACCCTCGGGGTAACCCTTTCATCGAGCCCATGTTCACCATAGTCCTGTACCCCCCAGTCGCTAGTCCAGATTCTAAAATCCCTATAGGCCACTTCAATGTCGTATCTGGAGACACCCTTTTCACGGAGCTTTAGGGGCGGTTTTTGCTGCCTCTCGTAGATGCATGTAGGCCCGTTCGCAAAGGAACTCGTTCGTCAAAATAGGGACGTTGTCCTTGGTAACCATCTTCTAAGCCTTTTAATAGAGTATCTGAGGATGTGTCCGTGTTATAAGAAGATGGGATCTCACTTATTTATGCTTTTGCGTCAAGATGTCCTCTTTGAGGGCTGTTTTGTTTGTTTTCTCAATGCGTGAAGGTCCCCTTTTCCAGGGATACTTTCGATGAAAGAGTGCGAAAAAAGAAAAAAAATCTTTCCGAGCGTGGTAGCCAAGTTCTCAAAGGAAAGCGGCTGTGCCAAAGTGTTTTCTTACAGGGAGAAAGGCATCTTCGGCTTCAAGGACGATAAAGCCGGTTTCAAATCATTTCACCATACACAAGAACTCTCTTTGTTCAGTCACGCCACGTTCAAGAAAGCGCATATAAAGACTTGAACAGATAAAGATTGTTTTTCTATGCTATCCAGTAACGATTGCAGGATTCCGAGCGCCGCTCTGACCAACTGAGATACAGCCCAGGGAATGGGAATTCTTACAGCAAGGAAGATCGAAAAGCAAAAATAAAAAAAAGAAAGAAAGAAAGGAAAAACAGCCATCACTCGAAGTCGGACGAGCTATCGTACATTGATAAAGCGCAACAAAGCATCAGCTCTGACTCCTGAAACCTATCCTCTCTCCGATAGCGTTCTGCTAGTAGGTGAAGGATATTGCGCGTCTCATGGTCATCCGTTTTCCAGTGAGCCTTCAGCTCGTTGTACAGATTTTCGGCCGTGAAGGGGCTTTCAGGGGGTCGCTTTGAGCTGACTGCGTTGTGATGGCCTTGCGCTGGGCTTTGCCGCAATGGATACATCGAAAACCTTGCTCGAAGTGGATAGCATGCTGTGGAATCTTCTTCCGTAACCAACTGGTCATTTCTGTGCTGGAAGCGAATTGGTTAGCTTGCCATCGTTTTGAGAGCCGCCGTGTACGCAGTCAGCAAGAAGTGATGCATCGGAGCCTTACCAATTCTGGTCTATTACGTCTCATTTCGAAAGCAATGATGTCGAATTCACAAACATTTGGCCCAACTGAGCCAAAGTGGCTTCCTCAACTCTTTGGCGAGTGGCTGGCTGAGACTCTGCTTGGCTGCCATCCTCTTCCTGTGAGCAGGCAAAACTCACAGCTGATCTTGTCCCCTTGGCAATGCCAGAGCTGCTCACGTTGGTAGATTTGTCTTCATCAGAGTCTATTCTTGGGACAGCAACCCTGGCGATGTGCTCTTTATGAGCCGCCATATGGTGACACAGCCCTCCCTCAAATTCCCCAGTCTGGCCACAGAACGGACAAACCTCACGGCGGTCATCGTAAGTCATATCCAACTTCGTAAGGAGGTTCCGTCTATGCGCCAGTGTAAGATCGTCACGACTTGTCAAGAGGTGTTCAAGGAGATGATTGCTCGACCGGTAGCGGGTGTCTTTGTGCTGTCGATCGAAGCATATCCATTCGCGCTGATGAACAACCCTTTCATGGTTGAACCAAGCCTTGCGAAGAGATGGTCTCTGTCAGTACAGTCTTCAAACGTGCACACATACGGCTGCATATCATGGAGTATGTGTTTCCTATGTCAATAATTTTATGTTTTTCTCCATGTCGTGGTGAGAAGGAGCGCTTACTTCCATGCTCTCTTCCGTTTTCCCTCGTCAGACGGACAGACGACCCAGCAGTATGGGCACATAAACTCCGTCTTATGGGATCCCTCGTCTATCGGTGGCGGAGGTATATTGACGGACTTCCCTTGGGCATCATAGACCGTGGTCACGAAGGAGATGCTTGTCCGCGCGTCCAGCCTGTCGTCAATACCTAGTCGGTAATTCGACACATCGGTCTTGGAAAATAAAGTCTTCGGATCGGGTAGCAACAGCAGCTCTTTTCTTCCAACTTGTTGTCAGGATTCTCGCTCGGTGCTTGGGCGCGTTCTGGCCCGGAAGGGTTCTCGACTCCCGATTCTTGGTCGGCAATGGCGAGATCAATCTGGGGAAGTTTTTGGGCGTGCGTACGCCAGTACCCAAAGCACCGTATTCGATTTGTTGTGGCCTTGATCAATCGGTTGGCCAGAAAGGCCGGCGTACTATGCTTGGGATCCGCATTTGCTTGCTCTTGATGGAACTGCTCCAAGACCTTCTCGACATGCAGGCGGTCATAAGGGACGTAACATTCGTATAGATCTTGCTTCGAATCAGGGACTATCTCCTTGTATGTCAAAGCTTTCATTGAGAGCGACCGGTACTCAGTATTGCGATTGGTGAAGGAGAGATCATACAGGCCATCAACAATGTCTTGGATCTCGGATCGCTGAGCTCGGTTGATTCTTCTTCGCTTGAGGAATCGCTGCTTTCGTTGTCGGTGGAAGTTTCCGTATCGCAGTCGCGCAAGTTGCTGTTCTCACTCTTGTCATTGCTTGCTTTGGAGTCGCTATACTCCACGGTCCGTTCTCATGGCTCTTGGGCGCCCGTCACAATTTCGGAACCTGTCACATCAAAGTTGGTCAGTATGGGCTCCAGGAGGGGTCATTTCTGTCACTCACTCTGTTCTAGGTATCCCTGGAGCTGGCAGAGGAACAAAACCACCGTATCCCGCACAGATGAGCCCGTCAGCCTGGCGTCCAAAGAGCTGCCACCTCGTTTCAACGCGCCTAGACTCCCGCGCCAGACCTTGAACCTGCCGAATCCATTCTCGATGGCCTTCTCAGACATTCCTTCCCATTGCGCGGCGGATCTGAGTGGGCATAGTAGATTGTCAAACGCTGTAAGGCAGAGGAGACTAGCCTTGAGGATCTCCGTTTGCGCCATTAGAGGGGCTCGGGGTGTTGACGCAGGGCTGCTTTTCACGAGAGAAAGGGCAAGATGGTAAAAAAGACACAACTAGGCTTGCTAACAAGTTCGAGAGTCACGCTTACTTTTGAACTTTTGAATCATAGGAGAATGAGTGAAAGAAGAGGACATGGTCGGAAGCAGAAAGATGGCAGCCCGGCTCCCTACCAACGAAGCAATCCGACCAATCTGATCAACAAATCTGAGACCCTGCGGAGTCATAAGTTGAAAGCCGTCAAAGTCCAGATGATTGCTGTCTCCTGTAACTCATCTTTCTCTCTCTTTCTCTCTCTCGTAAGCCTCTGACTTTTCATCGCTGCGACCATGGAGCTTGCTGGGGTCGTTCTAGGTGGATTCCCCTATTGCTATATGCGCTATCACACACCGAGAAGATCACTGAATGCTTCAGTGAAATAAACATTGGGAGTGTCACTCGCAGAGACTAGAACGAGACCTGCAATCTCTAAGTTGCACTTTTGCTGGTAATGCCAGAATACTGCTCCAGGGAATCTTCGACGAAAGCGAAATCGACGAAATGATAACAAACCCTGAATCCCCGCTCTGGGACACTCCAATGGCCGAAGCTAAGCTCCGAGCCAAGCTAGGCGATAGCTACAAGCCAGTCGTGGGCTATATTCATGAGGCAAAGGAGATTATCAAGAAGATAGCAAGAAGATTACTGTTCAAGAAGCAAAAGCAGGTATAATGATCCCAAGCCACCTCTTGACTCTAAACGGGTCTCCTCCTTTTTCCCTTTCCCGTTCTTCGTGCTCCTTGCTTTGCTAACAGTGCTTCCGTCTATGGTCAGGAACACACAAGGAGATCAAGGAGCATGTTCTTGGTCGCGTCATACACGAACTGCGATCGTTTGCCATAACTCCGAGACAGGCCTGAACTGAATGGTGCCATGCTTACTAGAGGCATCGTTTCCTGCTGAATACTCCCATTCGGACCTCTGACCGTATCCTGACGTCTACAGAGTGCAGAGTATAGATCGATCCATTCGATTCGACCCGATCCGATCAATCAATGACGTCAAACAACGAACTCCATATAAGAACCATCGGCACCTCCATCCCATTCTATTCCGGACCAACGCAATCCTAGCTCGATAGATTACCTGGATACACAGAATAAGAATACCCAGTTACACCCGCTCAACACTCCTCCGACCACGCCTCACAGCTCCAAACCCGCACAATGGTCAAAGACAGTAATACCGTGATCGAGTACGTCCACCACGGCACCGGCACCTGACCCACCGAACCCTAGCTACCATCGACACTGACACTCCCACTGCAGCGAATTCAACGGCCTCGTCAACATGGGCGCCAACGAGCTCCGCGACTGGCTGAAGGAAGAACAATCTGAGTCCTCAGGCTGGAAGAGCGAGTCCGGGTCCGGCGAGACGATCGGGCACGAGAGGTATGCCTCGTCGCATATGCCTCCCCCAGTCATCCCTACCACGGGCAAAAGGCAGCTGCTAATAATACAATTGGATGCCCAGCGGGCGCAAAATCGTCTCCATTCTCGAGCACAACCCGTCCAAAGACCCCGGCGGATACTCGGACGAAGATATCGACCATATGCGCCGCGTTGTGAGCTACTGTAAGCGGCATCTTGCGCAGGAGGAGAAGGCGAAGCAGGATACGAGTAGCAAGAGTTATCGCAGTTTGAAGAATTGGGGGCATGATGCTTTGAAGGAGTAGCATTTCCTTTTTTTGACTCTATGTGAATGAACTTCATTTGTATTATTTGTGACAGTAACGCGGACTACTTACGCTCCCGATCTTCTCTCCACTGAAAATCCGTCTTTACATGGATGCCTACCTCCTCCCCATTATCCGTCTCCTCTGCTTCTTCTCGAGCCACTAAGTCATCCATCTCTACATGCGCAGCAGCCGCCGCCGTCGTCGTCAAGAGCGCCTCATCCCCATCAGGCCTAAGCTCCAACGCTCCAGCTCTCTGGGTATAAATACTCTTCCCCTTCCCAGTATCATCCAACCTTAATAACGCCCTCCCTCTTCTCCCCCCAACCCCACTTCTACTAAAACCCCGCCCCTTGACACTCGAGCTCGCTGCACGCGGGGTGGGGGTGCTCCCACCCAGCCGGCCCCTAGCAACCGAGGACCCCATGATCTTCCTCAGCGCACGCCGGATAAGAGGCTGCAGAGTCGGGAGACAAGCGCAGAGAATCCCGACGCACGGCTCAACAGAGGACCAGACGTACACGTCGCCCATGATCCAGGTGACGTCGAGGTTGTGCTTTAGTGGGACCATGTAGTAGATTCGGATTAGGGAGGCTATGCAGACGCTGCCACCAATACCACATTACATTAGCCTCACATTAGTCATTGCGTTTTATCAGCCCATAGCTGGACTGAGAGTGCGAGAGGCCGGAGGAAGGTGCACTCACAAAGACCCAAGCAAAAAAACCCCCGAAATCAGCCACTTCTGCACCCTCCTCATCTGCAACCGCCAAACAAGCGGGATTGGAACAACCAGGATAAGCAAATCCGTAGCAACATTCGCCGCCGCATTGCCGATATAAAACGGGTAGAGGTCGAAGAGGCAGTGTCCACCACCAGGCTCAGCGTATTGCGTCCAGTAGTACGATGGAGGCCGACAGCAGGCTGAGAACGCAATCGTGCAGCTGACGAAGTAGCCCAGAGTTAGGAACGTGCAGAGCCACATTATTCGTGTCATGCCGAAGATGCGCCGGTAGAAGGTTATTATGCTTAGCTTTATGAGCGGGATTGCCCAGACGTAGATTAGAACGTAGGCGAAGTGTGTCTGCGCCCTTTCATTGTTAGTGTTGGAGTTGAGGTTGGAGTAGGGTTGGTTGCGTTGCTGACCTGGTTGACGCGAGTGATTTTGTTCATGGGGACGACCCAGACGTGTTTTCCTAGCCCGTACCTTCCTCCTAATTCTCACGATTAGCTTCTATTCAGTCTTCAATCAATTAAAGCGTGGAGGTAACTACCAACAACCGTACACGCCAAAATCGCATACGTTGGCACCAAAGACGCAACGATGAACCAATCATCCATCCCGAATCGGACCTGTTGCACCTTGACTCTTGCAACCATGCGCAGGATAACTGCCACCGTAGCCAAAACCGTCAATGCGATTGTTATGGCATTGTTCCTGGCCGTATGGCTCTCAGATAGATCCACGCCCGGGGGCGGATCGCCAAAGGGATTGGACATCGCAACTCAATCGCTCACTCAAGCAAGCACCAACGAAACCATGAGTCCAAATGTAATGGAAGAATCAAATTAAAACTTATGTCGTGAGCACACAGTGCGAAAACTCTTCAACCAAAAATGTGGAATGAAGAAGAAGAAAGCCATTGTTCACCTCCATCCTTCCGCCCGTCTGTCCATGGGTAAAAAAAAGCAAAACAGCAGCAAAAAGGCGCAACAAAAACTTTGTCTTCCTTCGACAGGATTCATGCATTGCATCCATCGCGCAGAACCAGGAAGCACGCCTAAACCGCGGCGCAGTGTCCATGACTCCATCTAGTGGGCTTGGTGGAGAGAGCGCGTGCTCCACTGGACCGTGCCGTTATCTTATGGCAGACTACCGGCGTATCTACGGCGATTCCGAGAAGCAGCAGGGCGAGATTGCAGGATTGCGCTAGGTGAGTAAGTACATAGCGACAGTGGGCCACGTGCTGGTGAATTGTGCATGTGCATGATAAGCAGGAACAACGCAGCATGCAGATTCTGCACGAGTCAACACAGTCTTTACTTTAGGACCTGCATATCTCCGGTACCAGACGGCGGATAACAGATCAGGAGGAGACATTATAGAGATGATAGAATTACAGCAGTGGCATTATACCCCTGATTCCCCCGGTGTCAGATTCCCACCGCCGAAGCTAAGGGCCCACTAGGAACACGCCAAGCTGCGCCTAACGATGGCCCTAATTGCCGCGATTCGGGTGCCGTCCTCTAGGCTCTGGTAGTGCCCCTTGAGAACGCGCGATGGCCAGCGAGTCAGGAACGGGCCAACGGTATCTAGGAACACAAATCTCTCGGTCTAGCAGAGGGGCCGAGACTCAGTTGCGCTAGGTAAGTCCAGGATCAGATGATAATTGCTGACATGCAACCCCCCCGATTTTTTTTCTCCCCGGTGCACCCTAGACTACACTTTTCACCAGTCACCGCTGGTTTCGAGGTATGGTAACGGCTTCACAAAGCACACCCATGTCAATTAGGGACATGGCCTATTAGCCTAGTAGTAAATCAGACAAAGCACCTCGAACAAGGAGACGTGGGGTTGCTAGGCGGGCCGTCTGGGGCGATCTTGGAGGGAGGGAGGGGGGGGGGGGGGGGGGGGGGGGGGGGGGGGGGGGGGGGGGGGGGGGTTGTTGGTGAATCATATATCCGCGGCCGATCCCCTCCCTCCTTCATTTCTTTATTTCATCCTCTTCTTCCTCTTCTGAGAGAATTGTACACTCAATAACCGCCAAGATGCCCTCAAACGAACGCATGAACGACACTTCCGTTCCCTCAACCGACAATGTCTCCCCCTCCGACTTCACAATCGACACATCTCTGTTCGCATTCACCCCCCGCAAACTACGAGTCGTATGCATCGGCGCCGGCTTTTCAGGCCTGATAATGGCATACAAACTCAAGCACTCGCGCCCACTCGATTTCGTCGACTTTACCATCTACGAGAAGAACGTTGAGGTTGGCGGGACTTGGTTTGAGAATGTTTATCCGGGGGTTGGGTGGTGAGTTTCTCCTCTCCCTCTTATCTTTTATGTATGGATTGGCGGGATGAGGCGCTAATGTGGACATTGTAGCGATATTCCAATTCGTATGTTCTCTCCCTTTTCTGTCTACGCAGAATTGATTCTTGAACAGTATAACTGACGTAACTACTACTAGACAGCTATATCTTCCCCTTCGCACCAAACCCGCACTGGTCGCAGTGCTACGCCAAGGGCCCCGAAATCCAGCAGTACATCCTCAACACGACGGAGAAGTACGGCCTGCGTGAAAAAGTGCAGTTCAGTACGAAAGTCGTAAGTGCGATTTGGAATGAGGAGAGCGGGAAGTGGGATCTTAAGGTGCAGCGTGGGGAAGAGGTTCTTGAGGACCAGGCGGATGTTTTGCTTAACGGGGGTGGGATTTTGAAGTATGCTTTCACTTATTTCCTTTTTCCTACGATATCCTGTCTGGGGTTTCTGAGTTCATGTACTAATATGAGTAAAGTAACTGGAGTCTCCCCAAGATCGAAGGCATCGAATCATTCCAGGGGAAACTGCTGCATACTGCGAAGTGGTACCCATCCCTCCCTCTTCTCCCAACCCCTCCCATTTCACCAGCCCTAACCAACACCATCAACCAGGGACCCCTCCTACGACACCACAAACAAACGCATCGCCGTAATCGGCAACGGCTCCTCAGCGCTACAAGTAATCCCAGCCGTCCAACCCACCGCACAAAGAATAACGAACTACATCCGAAACGCAACATGGGTGTCAACGAACCTAGCCGGCGACATAACGAAAGACCAAATGGGGACGAACTTCGCGTATACCGACGAGGAGAAGAATCTCTACGCCACTGACCCAGCCGCGTTCCTCGAGTACAGGAAGTACGTTGAGCGCAGCGTAAATAGCGTCTATAAGCTTATGCTCTCGGGGTCTGCGGAGAACGAGTTCCTTTTTAATTTGGTTAGCGGTGTTATGCGGCAACGACTCAGCAAGAACCCGCATCTTATTAAGAAGCTCATCCCGGAGTACGAGCTTGGTTGTCGGCGGTTAAGTCCAGGCGATGGGTATCTCGAGGCCATGCAGGCCGAGAACGCAGCGTTCAACTTTGACCCTATCGTCCGCATAACGCCCAAGGGAATCCTAACAGAAAAGGGAGAAGAAGAATACGACCTTATCGTGTGCGCAACGGGGTTCAACACGTCATTCATCCCGCCGTTTGAACTTATCGGTCGTGGTGGGCGTTCTCTTAAGGAAGAGTGGAAAGATGTACCCAAGGCGTACTTCTCCATGTGTGCCGGGGGGTTCCCGAATTACTTTGTCTTTGCGGGACCCAACAGTCCCATCGGCCATGGGAGTGTTCCGGCTATGTTGGATTGGTCGGCGGATTATATGCTCGATTGGATTGAGAAGATTGGGAAGGATGATATTAAGTATGTCGCCCTCCCTCTTTTCCAGAAAACCCAACCCCCCTCTTTGTCTTCTGCAGGTGAAGGAAGGAAGAAAACTAATGCAGTGAATGCAACAGGTCCATCGTCGTAAAAGACTCCATCGTAACCGCCTTTAACCGCTACGCAGCGGAGAACCTCAAGCGGTGCGTCTGGAGTAAGGGCTGCACGGCATGGTATAGCAAGAAGAACGGCCCTGGGGAGAGTAATACTGTTACGGCGATGTATCCAGGGAGTGCGCTGCATTATAAAGGTAATTATACACAGCTCGCTCTGGCCTAGCCCATCCCAACCCATCCTATATGTACTCGTCACTGGTTCGTTTTGGCGTGGTGGTTTTGTGCTGACTCCAGATCCTCAGAGTACATCAAGACGATCCGCGGCGAGCACTTTGATATCCAGCATAACAGCAGCAATCCGTTCCGATTTCTGGGGAATGGGGAGTTGGCTATGGAGAGGAATGGGGGGGATTTGGCTTATTATTTGCAGTGATGCTCTCCTGCTCTCTGCGGTGTCTGTTAGCAGGGGTCAAGCAAGGGTAAGTGTAGAAGAAGAGCAGCGTTAAGTGCATCATCGCATCATATCATGTACTTAACTACTAGTATAGGGTAACATTAGGTATCTCAAACAGTCACAACACGCTCAACAAGCAAAGCAGATATCCAGCACACGAATGAACCAAACAACCTCCCTCCAATCCAATCCGACAAACGAAAGCTAGCAGCAACAGAAAGGAAGAAACGTCACCTCCGATTTGGAAACGAAACCTCACTATCCGCGGGCCTCGCTAGCGCCCTCCCACAGCGCCTAACCTGCTTATACACCAACTCCTTCCCCAGATAAACCTTAGTCGCATCCACAATCGTCTCAACCTCACTGAGATCATCGAGCGCAATCTCCGCAAGCCCATTGGGTACATCGAACCTGAACAGCCGCCCATCATCATCGAGCTCGCTATGCTCCTGGAGGAACTTATTCGTTTCAACTTCTGGATCGACGATGTTCGAATTTGCCGTCTTGCTTGCGTTTCCGAATCCAAATTGGAAGACTCCGCCCTTCGACGCACGCTTGATGGTAGGGAGCCCCGTCCCAATACTCACGAGACAACGCAGCTGCGACTCGAGACTCGTAAGGCGCCAGACGTTCTTCGCTTCGATCCAGACTTCGCGGATTGGATTGTTTGCTTGCGCTGAGGCGTCCGTGAAGCGTCGCCGGGAGGGACCGAGAGGGATGGGTTCGAAGAGCGGCGGGTGCGCGAAAGATGCGACGCCCGCTTCCCAGACCTTGGTGGACTTGTACAGTTCGGCGGGGCAGTATTTGCTCGGGTACGTGGAGAGGGGGAGGAGTTTGTGTGTTGAGGCGTCGGTTACGCAGGTGAAGCTATATCATCAAACCAAGATATTAGTACACAGCACACAGCAAACGGCAAACTTAAGAGATTGGAGGAGGTAAGAAAGGGAAGAGACTTACACCCGACAACTCAAATCCACATCCTGCAACAACAAATCGCGATCCTCATGCCCCAGCTCCTTAAGAATACTCTTCAGGGCAAACTCCACCCGGCGCCTCTCAAACTTCCCCTTCCCTTTCCCCCTCTTCCCCTTGGGCGTACCAATTCCCATCCCCGACAGCGACAACCTCTTCTCCCTTTTAAAAACATGCCCACAAAGCCGCGTATAC
Organism: Aspergillus undulatus; assembly: GCF_047715775.1. NCBI lineage: Eukaryota > Fungi > Ascomycota > Eurotiomycetes > Eurotiales > Aspergillaceae > Aspergillus > Aspergillus undulatus. The sequence continues at coordinate 5,117 of NW_027396710.1, read as the reverse complement.
CCCGTAATGCACTGATCGATATCCATCTTCAGGCGGCCGAGCATGATGGCCAGTAACCCGCCCGACCCCGTCCCGCCAATCATGTCAAAGAAGTCGCATGGTTTCGGCGGGTTCTCGCGGTCGATTGACTCCATGATTGTCTTTAAGATGTGTAGTGTTGAGAGCGCGCGGATGCCGCCGCCGTCGAGGGAGAGGATGTTGAGTTCGCGGGAGGCCATGATGTGGCGCGATCATTCAAGTTGGTAATGGTATATTTGGAGGGTTTTGGGGGTGGGATCAAGTCGCATCGCATGATGCGTGCGGTCGCACAGTTTAAGAGTACTTAGGTAGCATAGCCACGAGGGTGAATGCTTAAAAGTAAGAGAGGAGTTGTCATAATGAATGGAAAGCTCCGTCGGGATGCGGTGACGCTACACAGCCACGTCAAGCCAGTGCCCAACGTGCATTAGACGACACGCAGCAGAATTGATTGGTTGGAGTGCTGATAAACTCGTGTTAGTGGACTATAAATATTGCGTCCAAGTCTTATTTCTTTCATCTGGCGGGCGCGTCCTATAATCGCGATAAGAATGCAGTAGCCTAATGCCAGTAACACCTCAAGCGACAGCAACGTTCCTTACATCCCTATCTTGACGCTGATGCAGATGCAGAGGCGGGCACGGCTTGTCTTGCATTTATATTTGCGGTAGCCTCAGCCTCGGCCTCAGTGGGAGGAGTCTGATCTCGATTGGGTATTCGGTCTTCTGCCTGTTCTGAGTTGGGCTCTGGTTGGTGCTCTGGCTCTGGCTCTGGTCTTGTCGCAGTCCCTGATTCTTGGGGTCCTGGCCCTGGCGCAGGAACAGGGTCAGGGACAGGAACAGCATCGGCACCTCTTTGCACATCCGTCATGTGCTCAGAGCCACCTCTTTCTGCGTGCCCGTCTCCAACTCCAGTTGTAGTATCGGTTGCAGGCTCACCCCCAGCATCCCCCGTCGCAGTCGCAGTCGCAGCATCCGCCATATTCCCACTATCAAAAACCTCCCCCAAGACCCTCATCAACCCCTCCAGCGCCTCCCTCCCGTCCGCATCAGTTGGAACGTCAATCCTCCCCCCCAAAATCTCCCCCGCAGTAACCCTCCTCCCAAAAAACCTCCTGTTCGCCCAGCGCCGTTCAACAAGCACCCCAGACTCAAGGCTAACGCCCCCAAAAAGCCCCTTCGTCTTTGCGAAACTCCGCATGCTCCCTCCACCACTGGTCGATACACCACCCGCAATCTCAGCGTTCCGACCTAGAGGCCCAAACGCGATACTGAAGTTTCCGGATAACGTTAACGAGCCGAGATTCGAGAATGCTTCAAGCGCGGAGGAGGAGTCGAAGATGAAGACGAAGTCTGTTAGTTCGAAGCCTGCTTGCCCGCCAAAGCCCAGGCCGAGAGTGCTTATTGCCGAAGGGGGCGACCAGCCGCCCGGGGTTGTGGTTGTGCCGTCTGGACTTTGGGATTCTGTACCGGGGAGTCGCGCGATGAGGATCCCTGAGCCGAAGCGGAGGGAGCCGAGGATGCCGGCTTTTGTGACGGTTAGGATCGCGAGGCCCTATTCTCGTCAGAATTTGATTCATCAGGCTTTGCTGGACCACGGGATCCGTAGACAAACAGTAAAGCGGCATGGAGGGAGTGGATGGAGGCTGCACACCTTCGCATTTTTCAACACACGCTCAGGCAATTCGCGCCCGGGACTCCCGCGCCACGAGCCATTGATGAAGGAGTCGAGGATTTGAGTTGCTTTTTTGCATTCGCCTGATTTGGTTTGTTAGCTGCCATTTATCTGGACCAAACGGGGCGAAGACTTACTGCCCAGAGATGCTGGGAGCGGGTTGTGCATGCCTTTTGGCATATTGACTAACAATACTATCGTAGAGACATGGGTAATGTTATGGAATGTTGCAGACCTGTAGATGCAAAAGTTGAGAGACCCTGAGACGAGGTGGGGAGAAAAAGGGGCATGAGGCTCAAGCGAGAGAGTCCAGACTCTGTCAGAGTTGGGGGCCGAACCTTCAACAAGGATCATAATAACAGGTGAACGAATACATTCAGCATGCTATGCCTATGCAAGTAACCCAACGCCAATGCCCAATCTGTATACGCATACAACGCCAACGTGACTAGAAAATAATCAATGCTACATCCCAAAAGTCCATCCACCGTTCAGGCGCAGACGCTGTCGCTCTGCAACGTCCTTCCGGATCTCCTCCTGCGTCAGCCCATCCGGACCAGCCCAGTTTGCGCTACTCGTTCGGTCGCGGAATTTCTTGATCTTCTTGTCTGCCTTGAACGTCTCCTCCAGCGAGAACGGCGCGATCGGCCCGAAGATCGAGTCTACCTCCATTCCTTCCTGGTCTCGGAGCAGCGTCTCAAGCTCCTTCGGCTGCGCCCATTTGGGCACCGGCAGCATCTCCGCTTCCGAGTCTTCATCTTCGCTGTCAGTCGCGATCTCAGGAAGATGGATGTTCTCGCCGCTGGGGTAGTTGGGCGATTTCTTAGGTGCCTTGCTGCTAGTGCCAGGAGTACGGTGCGGCTGCGACGGCCCTGCAGCATTAGATGACTCGGCAAAGGGAATCTTGCCACTGGCGTACTTGGCCATGTCCATGGGCTGCCCTGGCCTCTGGGGTTGGCCAGTCTTGAAGATTGATGAGCCTGGCTGTGCTGCGGCAGAGTGCTGGCCAGCTCCATACATAGAAGGCTTCTTGGCGGGTTCCTAAACAGTCAGTACGACTTCAGATTAGAAGTCCCATGGTTTACTCACCTTGCGGATGTTTGATTGCCGAATCGGCGGTGCCATGGCCGGTCGCATGGAGGTACGGTTCTGCTGTTGCTGCTGCTCATCGTCTGTTCTCCTGCGCTTGGTCTCACCAGATGGCTGCATCGCACCAGGCTTGGCCGTTGTAGGGCGGCTTGCTTCATCGTCCATTCCTCGCTTAGGCGGTTTGGCAGGGTTGGGGGCGGGAGGATTTATTGTCCGACCTAGAACTGACCCAATTCGCGAACCCGGACGAGGGGGCTGCTGCGACGACTGAGCTGGCTTTTCCGAGTACGAGGGACCCTAAACTGTCAGCATCTACGATCTGACTCGAGGAAGAACTTAAAACATACCTCAGGCTGCTGGCTGCCTTGCCTCTCAAGTCGACGAGCATTCTCCAGTCTTCGCTTCTCAATGGCCTGCATCTGAGCAGCCTTCTTCGGATCCTCAGCCTGCCGCTCGCGGCGCTCGGCTTCAGCCCGGCTCTGCTGACCTGCCCGCTTGCGTTCCATCTCACGGCGCTGCTCCTCCTTCCGTCTCGCCTCACGCTCTTCCTGCTCCCGCTTCCTCTCACTGGCCAGCTGGGCTTTCCGCTGCGTCTGACTCGAGACGGAGCTCTTGAAACTGCTGTTTGACGAAGCTGTATGAAGTGATTGATTGCTTGCCTTTTTCTTCAAGGACGGAGCCTTTGTGGCGGACGGAGGAGGCGCCGGTGTGGGAATGCTAGACTCGGCACTAGATGCCATGGAACCCAGGGGCATCTGGCGGGAGAGAGCGCTGCCGACACGAATTGATACAGGTTGGGGCTTAGGCTTCTGCTGGGGTTCACGAGTGGGCTTCGGCGGGCGGCCTCGGGGTCTGGCCGGTTGCGATTCAGAGGCGGGTTTCGGCGCTTCGACGGCCGGTTCAGGCTCCCTGAACTTCGTTGGGGGCCCCCTAAGGGGGCTCGAGGGAAGTGTTGACCGTGCTTCAGATTCCGTGTGTGCTCTTTCCCGTGTCTTCTGTTGCGTTCGCAGCTTCTCTTCCTGTCGGGCCTTTTCTGCAACTTCTTCCTCCCGTTTTCGATCGTCAATTTCCTGTTGCTTGCGTCTCTCCTCTCGCTCTGTGGAGCTTCGGGTTCGACGGCCTTCTTGTCGGGGAGGGCTGAAGACGGATAAAGGTCGCTGGCTGGTACGCGCCATGTCCGTGTTGGCCCGCTGCACCTGTACTCTGGGTTCGTCTGGTGAGGAAGCCTCCACTCGAGCAGCTGTCGACGTGCCTCCCGAGCTCGTGAAGAGCCCTTTGGCGGATCGCACAATGGACTGCAACCTTGACTTGGACGCACTCAGCGGGCCATCCTGCCGAGGAGAGCCGATTGGCGTTGTTGTCATTTTTTTGTCAATATTCACGGATGCACTCTTTGTATGACCGAAGCGTTGCGGTGATGAGAATATCGGAGTAGCGGATTTGCCGCGGGGAATTTCGGAAGCTTGTGTGGTGCGAGTCCTCGTGAGTTCTTGAGTGGCTGCGCTCTTGATGGGGGAGGAAGATTCGGGAGCATGGCTTGTTGCTGGACGGGCTAGCTTGCTGGCGGTCGGTTGGGTTGTCGGGTATGCCTGGAATGGAGAACTCATGGGCTTGATCCAGTCCTCCTCGGTATTCGACGTACGCTGAGGCGTGGTCTCGCGCTGTTTGGCTTCAGATGATTCCTTTCTCGCCTCGGGTTGCGCGGCAGGTAACTCGGGATATGATACTTGTGCTGAAGAGGCGGCAGCCGCTGGGATGGATTTTGTCGGTCGCGACGGCTGCATCTTTCCGAGCATGCTGATTTTCTCGTGCAGTCTCTGAGTAGACGACTTATTATGGAGCTTGGTGGCTTTTGCGTCCACATCTGAGTCCTCGTTGGCAGTCTTGGCTTCGTCAATAACCATCTTATCAACCTGTGAGTTCTCGTCCTGAGCTTGGGTCATCCGGTGACCAGTCTGTCGGCCAAAATAACTTGAGCCATTTGGCTTGATGGAATCAAGGTGGCTAGTTCGGGAGAGCCGTGATCCACCAAGAGCCTTCGATCCAAGGGGCTCGCGGGCAGGGAGAGATGCGAAGCTGAGACTACTCTTGCGGACAGGTGGCCGCTCCGGAGAGTCGTCAGACTGTGAGACGGTGTCGTCTTCCAGGTTGTCGAGGGCCATTTCATCTTTCTCGGGTTCTTCTTTCTGGGGCTCCTCCTTCTGGGGCTGTTCGACTTGGTACTCTTCAGGTTGGAGCTTCTCGGTCTGGGGCTCTTCGGTCTGGGGCTCTTCGGTCTGGGGCTCTTCGGTCTGGGGCTCTTCGGTCTGGGGCTCTTCGGTCTGGGGCTCTTCGGT